>NC_061519.1:2467500-2692500 GCF_022379125.1 Scophthalmus maximus | reverse complement strand
TCAAATGTAATTTTAGTGTAGTGTGAGTCTGTGTTATGCCCTCTTTTTGTTCAAGAGAGACACTACTAAATAAAGCAATAATTACATAGACACGAAGCAAGTTTGAAAACATCAGCACTCATTAACTCCAGCACAGTAAAAATAGACAACACTGTTCCAAATTCAATCTGCAAAATGACAAACAACCCTGAATACACAGTCAGAGTCATAAAAAATATATATATATCTTTAGCAACAAGATGAATTTTAACAGATGTTGTGGCCCCCGCGGAGGCCGGATCTCTCAACATCCCGGAGCCAGTCTGGGACAGAGGACAGAAGAAACGGTGGCGAGTTCTCCAAGATGCCTGGGACAACCTAGGAGCCCGCTACCTTGAAAAACATGTGCATTTTTAATTGATGAATAAATAAAATTAAAAAAAAACATTATTTTTGCACTCTATAGGTGTTTATTTAGAATTATACACAAATGTCCCAAAACTGAGCCATTGTTATGGACAACACAGCTTATTAGTGGACCTTGAAATACACATAGTTTGTTAGTATGGTTGGCAGAGCCAGCCCTAGCCTATATGGGGCCCTAAGCAGAACTTGATTCCCCCACCCCCAACACCACTGATACTATTAATCTAAGTTCCAGCATCCATGGACATCCATTATCAATTTAGTTGCTTACATTACCAATGTCAGCCTTTATGCGTCTATATGTTTTTAATCTTAAAAGCAGCCAACTCACAATAGTGGTCCAGTGTTAATTTGCTGTGATACAGTGCTGAGTGGAATCTAGCTGTCGTTATATTGTCTTAGCTAATGGTAAGCCAGCTAACGGTTAGCTGAAGATACCTCGACTGAACCGAAAGGCTTGTTTGGCGGCTAGCTAGCCGGTGAATGTTTATGTTAAAACATTGAAATTAGGCATGCATTTGCTTTTTTTTTGACATTGTCTTTAACTTTATACGCTGATGCCTTTTCCATCAACTGTCTGACTGGCGATGGCTGTATGGTGGCCAGGGGGCCCTAAGCAGCCGCTTAGCTCGCTTATGCCTTGGGCCGGCCCTGATGGTTGGTTTAGAGAAAGCATGAACGATCAATCCAACCACAAAGTGCTACTAGAAAGATGTTCGCCATCTCTTGAAGACATATATTAATATATCCAAATGTTATTATTATGTGATCATGACGTCGCGCCTCCCCGTTCCCTTATTCCTGACGACATCTCGGTTTAACCTCTTCGCGCTGTCTGTGGAAAGCTTCAAACTTCTTACAACCCGAGAAAGTGCTGACCCTTTTTTTTTTTGGAGCTGTCTTGACTTGCAGGACATCAAGCATTAGGAGCTTTGGTGTGGGCTTCAGCCTTCAGAAGCCCATTCCGGCTGAACCCGAGCAGATGGCGCCATATTGGGGGAAGGTTATTTGGGTTTGAGTCTAAAATGACCCGGGGCAGAAGAAGGGGTGATGGGCTGTGACCAACGGGGCTGCTAGGAGTTAAAACGAGGTGAGGAACGCCAGAGACCTCTCTGTCACACTGCTCGCAGGCCCAGATGCAGTTTGTCAGGGTGATGAACAACCTGCCGCGGTAATTCTGGTAGAAATTGCAACGAAAAGTTGCTAACTACATTGTGTTGGCAACACTTTTGGACTTGCTACTCATTTGACATAATACAAAATTATTTGCAGCAGCCATGAAATGATTTATTGAACGTGGAAAAATATATCCCCAATGTGCAAAGTTGTTGTGATTTTTTTAATCATGGTAATAACCAAGTTTAAGCTGTCAAGTTATGAGTGTTTGCAGCCCCTAGGCCTCCTGCCCCTATAATAAGAAAAGTAAAATTGCTGTCAAGGGAAAATAAAACTCGCCATTTGGTATCAAAGTTTCATGTTTGGTATCTCAACACCTGCAACCGTGTACATCGGAGTGAATGTGGGCGTGTGGGGACTGTGAGCCACAGGCTTGAGAGGCACGGTTAAAAATGCAGCGATGTTTTAGTGTCAGATGGCAGGCGAAGAAGTGTTACCTTGCACAAACTCTCCAGCGAGACAAATGCTGTGTTGAAAAATCAGACAACACCAGCGTTTGTGCTCCTGCTCGTCCAATCTATGCCTTCATGGTAAACAATAAAACTATTTAAAAAAATCTCCCTTTTTGTGAAAGTCATTTGTCTGAGAAAAAACAAAACCAGGCTCTTTGAATTGAAGTGCAGCATTGGAGACTACTTGACAGTTTTTTTCCCCCCCCCGTCAGTTCCAGTGTGATGAAATGATCAACCCTCCCGATCGATAACCCATGATGCTTCCCATAAAGGGTTTTATTTTAAGGCGCGGTGGGTTTGCTGCATCAGTGGGGCGAGAGCCACGACAGAATGGTCGCAGGGGGTCCACGGCTTGGTCGGAGGAGGGGTTGAGGTACCCCCCCCCCGATCTGCACCATCTGTGAAGGATCCCATGACCCCATTCACCATACCCCCGCCCAGTGCGGGGAGCCCCCCGATCCTGAGTCAGTGGGCTGTGTCCCACTTCATAACATGTCATAATGATAAGTCGCCAGGAAATGATCGGGCATGCTCATTTCAAGTTAATGAAATGGCGTGATTTTGTTGACTCTCGGGAGGATTGCTTCACAAAAGCGCCATAATCAAAGTTTTAACTGTCCTTATAAATCACTATAATTATATTTATGGTATTTTTCTCATTACAAAAGCTTTATTCCTCTTCCAGCCTCCCTCAATACTGCCATCTTCGCCCCCCCCCCCCCCCTTGTGCATTTCGGAAATCCCTGCCTCTCCTATATCGGTGCTTTCAGGCTAATACAAATTGCAGGCACATACCAAACAGCATGTTTTGGACTGAGATGTATAGGGCCGAGTCATATAAGACTGGGGGATTTTCTCAATCCCTGTTATTTATTTATTTTTTTCAATACAGAACCGTACATAGCTGTAATGTAGGCTAACACTTGGGGAACATGGTGGATAATTCTGCCATGCAGACAGATATAGATTGAGCTCCCTGGGGTTAGGGGATGTACGGAATCAACATGGTCCTCATCAGCGGTGATGTGATGACCGGGACAGGATTAGAATAAAAGGTTTGATTGCATCCTATGGTCAAAACCAATTGACTCTTAATATGCCGATGCATACATATATATATATATATATATATATATATATATATATATATATATATATATATATATATATATATATATATATATATATATATATATATATTTAGAGTGTGTTTCTGCATACGTTTGGTTCTTAGTCATTCAGGAGCATATGTTAAAGCGACCAATCAATTACATTTTGTATTGACCCCCCGTCTTTCCTGCACACCGGCACTCACACACAGACAGACACACACATGATATCAATCCACGTGTGACTCAGGGATATTGTGTGGGGTGGGGCCTCATTTAGATGTGACAGATGTGTCTACAATATTCTGATCTCCCCTGTGTGATGAGATTATTCACGTTGGACACCTCTCTTAATTCTGCATGTGTATTATTTGAGTAGTGGAGCATGTCATGTGTTGGTCAATAGGTGTGTGTGTGTGTGTGTGTGTGTGTGTGTGTGTGTGTGTGTGTGCGGGGCAGCGAGTTAATTCCGGTGAGCAGCTGTGCTTCAGCCTATAGAGCATCTGGTCAGTGTGGCAGTGGGCTTATATAACATAATGTTGACCCCAGTCAATAATGATGATTAGGTCTGACGTCATGATGATTATTGGATGGACGGAGTGCTCTGCGTCCTGATGTGATGGCCAATTGCATCATTTTGCAATTCCAAGGGTCTGAGCCCCGCTCAACCATTGACCTCCAATACCAGTCACTTTGACCTCCCTTGCACCCTGTCGTCTTCCATTAAAAAAAATAATAATAATCGTCTGACCGAAGTTAACAAAAGCTGGCAGAGCTGAGGTCTGGCACATGCTAATTACAAGCTCATGCGCGTAGATCGTTTGAGAAAGTATCATCTATGATATTTGATGATATTTGGAAAGATAGTGAGCGGACCGAGTTGAGTTGGGCCTTCGGTGCCTATGATCAAGCGATCCACACTTACTTGCTGTTTGGATGAACTGGACGTTGTTATCACAGGCATGCGGCTCATGTTGCTGAACGAGTGGTACTGTGAACTGTCGGCTTTAGCTACGGATGGATTTTAAAAAAGTTCTCTAAAATTGACCTCAAGATGATTATATAATTTCAGGTCTCTATAGTGCAACTGTAAATAACTAAATGTTTATGCACAGATGAAATTCGATATTTGTAGGTGGTTGCCATTCTGTTGCAATAGCATCCCAGTTTCATAAAATTTAGTTGCACACCGGTTTCATAGATTTTCCTGATACCGATACCTGGACTTTGCATATCGGCTTATACCACGTGCACCGATTTGATACCAGAGCATTTAACAAAAGAAACAACCTATATTTTAACAGCTGTGTGCGACTAACCCCGTATTGAAGTGATGATTGCTATCATTGTCGTTTGGCCTGGCTCATGTTAAACCCTTTGGAAAAAAACTGACACATACATAGAATGATGCCACAGCACTTCTTTTATTATCTAGTTTGAGAGTCATCACTGAAAAAGGAACACACGGAAAGAAGAAGGGAGCGAAAAATGTCAGCATTTTAGCAATATTTTATGCAGGAAAGAGCAGTTTTATCAGAGTCGAACTTCATTAAAGACGTGGTATTCGATCGGTAAATAGAAATGAGTTTTCAGCTGATGGCCGATCGGGGTTTTTCCGGCTGAATCGAAGGGATCTCCATGATCAGAAGAAACTCCAATCATGGTATCGGAATCGGAACATCTTTCATTGGCGTCTTTGGATGCAGAATTCTTTCATTCCCTTAGAAAGGTGCTTATGGTTTCATTTGACCCCATCCAAGACAATCATGGATCAGACACTGAATGTTCTTCTGTGTGTTTGAATTTAAATAACGTATGCATTTAAAACAGCAAAGGGAGCATGTGTAACATTGTTTCGCACAGGGAGCAAGTGTCTTTGAAGTCTTGTGTTGGTGTGTGTACTGCATGTGCATGTTCACAAACTTGTGCAGGCTGTACCCTAAAGTAGTATATGTTCTCTGCTGGGTAATTGGATTACTGAATTTCTCAAACGCAAAAGGCTGAGGAGCCCCCCCCCCCCCCCCCCCCCCCCCCCCCCCCCCCCGAGTACTATTTTATGCCTCCTCAGCAACCGCTCTGCTCAGTGCCTCATCCTTTTGCTCTCATTTTAACTTTCCGGGAGACATTCACAATAGAGTACCCTGTCGATTTGCAAGAGACATCCAGAAGCGCTGACAAGTAGCTGTGGCAGTCTAATTCCACTTCTCTGACCCATTTCCGCAGAAAAAAAAGGGGGGGGGGGGCTGAGAATCCCCTCCCGTCGTCTCCTTTCTAAACTCTACGCGCGGCCTGATTGCATCAGCATGTGATGACCTACTGTGTGCAGACCAGGCGCGGCAGAAATGTGAGTGCTTCATATGACCATGTGTCGCTTGGTACGAGTCAAGGTCAACTCTCGTTTCACCCAACCGCTTCACATTCCTACTTCATATCTTATTGATCTCTGAGCGGAAAGGTGAGAAATGTACTATATGGGCAAATTTGCCTGAAGTCGAGACGTGTGTGCGTGTGTGTGTGTGTGTGTGTGAGTCTGTGAGTCTGTGTGCGTTGCCCCGCGCTTCCCCCTTCGAGGTAATACCCATGGATAAATCCAGCTGAAATAGGAGGGGAATGATTTAATAAGGAGGGTGTAATAGAGGGAGGGAGAGAAGGACGGATTGGATGGATGATTGTTTTGATCAGAGCAATATAGAAAGACCCCTCTCTCTGCCCCTTTTTCTTTGCCCTAGGCTCTGTGTGTGTGTGTGTGTGTGTGTGTGTGTGTGTGTGTGTGTGTGTTTGTTACCCGGGCACCTCGGCTCTAACAATGCACTGGGATGAGAATGAAGGGAGACAGCCAGGGGAATAGTGTAGAGAACAGAGCGACAGCTCTGGCGGACTCCATTCAATCAGCTTGCAGCCGGACCCAGCTCATCTGCTCCGTAACAATGGAGAGGTCACCATGAATTAGAGGCACGCAGAGATTTGGGAGATGGAAGTAGGCGCGACACACACACACACACGCAGACAATACGGACACGCACGTACACACACATAGTCACTTGCTCACTTATTTTACTCCGTGCTTCCGTCTAACTCCCTTATTTCCCTCTTTTCTCTTCCCATCTCTATCGGCCCGTCTCGGATCTAAACAGGTCCACCAACAGGCTTGGCATTGTGCGGCGCCCCAGAGACCCGAGTGTGACATTTAGTGCGCTTGGTTCCATTTCCCCTTGTCATTATCGGCCGTCTATTCTGCTGCGGTTCCGCGACAATAGCCGCCGTCTCAGTCCAAAACAGGCTTGCCACTCTTGATGCCTGTCGAGAACAGGCCGGGGCTTTTCTTTGCAGGGCCCGCAAACGGCTCACCCCAGTTTCCTGATGGGATGTATCGACCGGGCGTCTTGACTCAGAGCTGAGCAGCAGTTACTGAGGGACGCTGGGATGTTTTTCGGCCGTGTTTAGGGTCCTGATGAGATCACATTTTGTTACCAAATGCATGCTGGCGCTAATCTTGAACTGTGCGATCAGAAAATACATCAATTCTATTACACCACATCAATATCTTATTATTATATGAAATTCCTCCTCCTCAGATTGGCACATTCGATGATACTACATCTTGGCTGCTTTCAGACATTCACTGAAGTGCAAACATTTTCCTCTTTGTGAAAACGCAAATGTTGCTCCAGACTTTCTACTAGTCCAGAATTTATCTATCTATCTATCTATACATCTATACATCTATACATCTATCTATACATCTATCTATCTATCCATCTATCTATTGTCCAATGTATTTAGGTCAAATTATGTGTCAAATGACACAACAGTATGTAACACTGTGCCCCATGGTCGGTGTGTGTTACACACGTACGTAAGTATCATTACACAGTAACACAGTCGGCTCCCCTTTTTAGCTTTGTCACCATGCCGACGCGCTAGTTATCTTCCTTTTGTATTTAAACGGCTGACAAAGTGCTAAGAACAGTGGATTCTAATTTGTGAGGTTCGCCAGCGAAAGAGAGTTGCTCAGCACCCAGTTTTGATTGAATGCTCCTTTATCACAGTAACACTGTGTTATTTCTCAGAAAAAGGAGCTGGCTTTCATTGTCAGTCATATCCTTCTACTAAATTCTTTAAAAAAAAAAGAAATCTCATTGAGTGGGGCCCTTGGGGGGCTTTTGGTTGAATTCTGTGGGTTAGCATATAGTGTAAGCTCCATTTTCTTTTCTAGTCAGAATATCACTGCAGAAAAATCTACTTTTGCCACCATGTTTTTAGTACATTTTACTTAGTTAATTCAGTAATTTTTTAAGTGAGCAGTTACTTTTGACATCGTCGTGTTTCGTCCGTATCTTTCTCTCCCACGCACACGTGCTCTCCGTGATGCTGTGATGTGATGATGACATTGTGTCAAACTGATGAGGATCAAAAATTCTGGATTCATAATCTTCTTTTAGCCCCTGGTCTGATTGGGCCGGTGACCTTCCTGGCCCCTGGCCTGGGATGGATGGCCCCGGCTTACTGAGCAACCAGCGTTGGACACTGAAGGCTGCGTTTCAATTTTTCATATGCCTTGTATCTCTGTCAGAAAATGTACAGCTGGTGTGATTTTTAATACTGTTAACTGTTGTATTGCACTTCTTCTCCTCTTTGGCAGTTCAACAAGACTGTAGGGGATCTTAGCACTTATATAAGGGTGTGCAGCAGGGGGTCTCTGCATCGGCCTTAGCATTAATACAGGCCTATAGGGGTATAATACTAGTATTGACTAAGGCTATAGGAGCCAGGATAAAAGACATAACCCAACATGCTATATGCTCCATAATTTATGTTTGTCTGTCATATGCTGATCTAGGCATTGCTTTTTTAACGTTATCATACAAGCTTAAACATATGCCCTGCGAGTGTATGAGCAATGTACGTCAGTGCTGAGCCACTATGGCTTTACCTGATTTATGGGCTTTTTATGTTACTAATTGGGGTCAGGGCGCGAGTGGTAAAAGAGGACGGCAGAGAGAGAGAGAGCGAGCTTGGATGGAGGTCAGTTTGTTCTCTCTCTCTGCCTTGTTTACCATCTCTCACTGTCTCCAGCCAGCACTGCTAAATGTACACGCAGACAGCCGTGTGCGAGTGTGTGCTATGTGTGCACGCACGAGCCTGTTAAGCCGTTAAACACATTGTATATATTTATCCTTGGGGATGAATCCGGGGCATCCAACTGATGAGTCTTGGGCTCAGCCCGATCAGTCTGGCCTCGGTGCGAGAGGGCGGGGGGGAGGGAGTGATGGGAAGCCGGGGGATGAGTCACTGTTATTCGGCCGGTGGCTAGTGGTTAAATGAATATATAAGCATGCAGCCTAACCCTGTTGACACGATGTGGGTTTAATCTGCACAAGTAAACCCGGGCACACATGAGAAGCAGGAGAGAGAGTTAATCAAGCAAAATGCAGCCTCATCAGCGACGGCAACAGAAGAAAAAAACACGAAACAATATATACGAGCACGATGGAAACAAGCATTCAGTCGCGTATAAACCTCCCCAGTGGCACACTTGTGGATTATACAGTAGGTGAAATGAATCTTTGGTTCCGCGGCGACGGGCTCACTTTTAGAGAAGCCGAGGTTCTGAGTTCCTCTGTGAAGGAGGTCAGCCAACTCGATTCCTTCTAATTGAATCTTCCTTTATTTAACATTAAAGTGTTATATCATCACCGTGTCCTTAAACCATCTCCCTTACCCTCACGAGCCCCTGTGTCCTTGTCATCCCTCATTCTTCTTTTCTTCTCCTCTTTGCCTCTCTTGTGATTCCGCTCATGTATACACTCAAGGCACTGGTGAGGAAACGGCTTTTTTTTTAACTGAATTTTTAGACACAAATCATTTTGTGGGTTGATTATTTAGAGGGTCAAACCACGCACTTTTTCGGGTGGCTTAGTTTTCTCTCCATCTCCTTACACAGCTTGTGAACGCGGTTGCATAATATCATCTGAAAGACTTTCTCAAAGTAAAAATATATTACCCTGATGTCTGCATTATAAACTGGAGTTTTGAAAAAGACCTGGGTGTTTACCGGGCAGGGGGAAGATACCATGCAGCTGCTTTATGGGAAATGTAGGATTCAATGTCTGCGGAGCATGACCAATTCCAGGGATTCAATTAAAATGAAGAATCTTAATATTTGGCGTTTTGATTTTGAGCATTCATTTTCCTTGCTGTCTCTGTCTCTCCACTTCATGGACGTGCAACACTAAATGGTCAATGGACTGTATTCATGGCGTAGAGTATTAGTCTGGGACCTTTCAGTTCATTTTCGATTTTCGGACCAACGGACGCATACCAAAATGTCTCCGGACGCAATTGGATAGACCTACAACCAGTGAGAGCAACGGATCACGCGACGCCTGTCGAGCGACGCAAAATGTCAACACACCAGCGGAGAGAGGAGACGTCCGTGATGAGGATTTTCCACAACGTGAACGAGTGTCGCCGCTTTTGTGCGAGACATTTGAAAATATCGGGCACTTTTAGTCAAATGCTCTTTCATCGGCGGCCGCCGTTTACAAGAGGCGCTTCTCTCCGCGTCAAGGTATAAACCGGGTCCATTATCAGACAATCGGCTGCGATTGGACCAAAAGGTTTTCTGCCGGGGGGAAATCACTTCCCAATGGAGGGGATCCAGACAGTATTCTGGCAGAGCAAATGATGTGAGCTCCCAGAATACGGTCTGGGTCCCAGGCTATATTTATATCGCGCTTTTGTAGTCTTATCGACCACCCAAAGCACTTAAGGGTACACATCACATTCACCCATTCACACACATGTTCACACAGCGCTTTTTCTATTACACATCCTTCGTATTCTGCCAGCACAGCTAAGTCACCAAAGCCCCCCTTCGGTTTATCATTATTTGCCATTTATCCGAAAAAATTAAGACTTCTCCAGTTCCTAAATTGGAACACAACATCGTTTTTTTTTTTTACCCCTCATCCGCTGCCTTGAAAACTTGCTCTGGGGCTTTTGACTGGACGAGCCCACATGCACCTGAGGTCTTTCTTTTTTTAAATCCTCTTGATTTGCAAGAGCAGAATAAAATATCAGGCACGATTACCTGAATTATATTGCATTCACTTATTGCATTCGCTCCCACTCTTCCCGGGAACACTCATGGACAACACGATGAGAAATTGAGTGAAGTGTAATGTATTAAGTTTTTCTTTTCATGACCCATGAAGCCTCTTCTCCATGTGCAGTTTGTAAGACATCCAAGATGACTGGTGGAGACTGTGATGTACGGTTGAGACTCTTGAGTTGTGGTTGCTCTGTTTCTTTTATCATCCAATAAAAATGCATCCCAACCTCATCATGAGAGAACGAAACACTACCTGGCCAACATCACATTTTTAAAGACTACTCTTGGCCTCTCATGAATGTCTCTATTATTCTGTTGTCTGTTTGCTTCTTCTCTCACTCTCTCAGTGTCCGCTCTGGGTCGGATGGTTTTTGTCCTCCCCACCTAACCTCTCTCCTCCTCTCCCTCCCCCGCTGCCCACTCCAGTGCTGTTTGTTTGTGTTCGCCTCTCCAGGAAGTTCCAACAGAATGCTGGCATGCCTCTCTTTCCTCCCCCACCTCCACCTCGCTCGTCCCAGCTGTTTCCTCTATTCTCCCTCTCTTTGCCTCAGCAGGCCCCCCCCCCCCCCTGTTCTTCAACACCCATCCATCAGCCCTAATCCCTAACCTGCGATTCCTCAGCAGGGGACGGGGCTCCAACAACTCTCTGCCCGGGCCAGAACATCCATCCCACAATGCCTCTCATTTCCCTCCCAGCATGCCTTGCAGTCCCCCCACCCTGGCACCCTAGTGCTGTCGTCTGCTGGTTTCTGATTGGCCAGCGGCCCCACTGCATCAGGAGGGAACATATGGGGGGGAAAAAACTGCCGTTTCCTTTCCACAAACAGTCCAGAATTTAACTACCATCCCACTGGCAGTTGAGCCATGTTTAAAGCAAGTGTGTTTGCCCTTTTGAAGTTTTTATAGTTGCCAAGTCACTGGGGGTTATGTGACCAGCTGTCAAGTGCATGCAGAACTGTTTACATCTGTCACTGAGCGTGTGAATTCCAGGATGCTGAGCACTGCCACCAACCTCAGAGACAGGAAACTTTAAACCCTTCCCGCTTGTTACTTTGTCATTGCTGAGTCAGACACAACAAGGCCAGGCAGGCTCATGGTGTGAGCGCATGTGTGGACAAGAGGACAAGGCAGCTGGGGAGTGTTAGGTTCTATGACAAATGTGACAAATTGCTTATTTTTATAAACATATTCTTCTTACTGATAATCCATGGGAAGCATTCCTGGTGAAATGAATAAACAGCCAATTTAAAGGAGACATTTTATTATTTTTCAGTTTTCCCCCTTCCCTCTAGTGTGTTATATAGGGTTTTGTCTGCAAAGTTTAAAAGGCCATAGTCTGAGGTAAAGGGAGCTCCTCTCCCCGGCGGGAAACACTGCTCCTGAAACGCCTCGTCAGCAGTCCGGCCGATGTTTTCGTAGCATTGTGACGTCACTGGAAGCCATCGACCAATCAGAGCAACCCAGAGCAGACTGGGCTTTTTACGAAAACGCTGCCTGAAGCGCTTTTGTAGTAATAACCCCAAAAAAACTTCTGAGCATAATATGTCTCATTGAAGCAAAGTTCAGTCCATCTTCTGGGGACACTGAGACTCACCAAAATTAGTTTGCATATGCGGAAATTTTTTAAATGCAGGTAAACCTGTTCAGACTGAGAGCCGTGCAAACTGGTAAAGTGGATCAGTCACGTCTCTTCCATGGTTCAGTGCTTCGGTCAGTAAACGTAGGGTTTTTGTTTTCACATATAAGGCAAAAGCCAAATATTCGGGTCTCAGGGCTTTGTTGCATGAGGTGAAAAAGAGCCTGGGTGACTGCACAGAACGAGTGAAAAGTTTTTCAGTTCCAGCCTTGTTCCAGACCTTAGTAAAGTCACATGCACATGCTGGAGGTCGCGGCGGTGAAAGGAGCTGCCACGGCGTGAGCGTATCATCATCATACACCTGTGTAAATATGGAAGTTATTAGTCTACTGCAAGCCAAGTGAAAGAGCTCATGGTATTAAAGCATGAATACAGCGACTGCTGCCAATCAGCTGCCATGAGCCCGGCTTCGTTTCCACCTGACTTAACACAACCATCCGATACTACCGCTGCATATGAAGCTGGTAGTTTCAAACGCTGATCAGTGTTATAGTGTGTGGGGCAAAATTGACATTATCCCCTTCCAGTCACTCTCATGGCCTATTAAGGAGCGCTGAAAGTCAGTGTCATTGAGCTAAGCTAGCAGGTCAAATCAATGTCTGGGTTGTAAGTGAAGCTCTGGCTCAGATGGATGAAGTCCCTATTCTTCTACCTTCCAACAAATGTTTTCATTGGCTCGGACGTTTTCAACGCCAGACCAGGGCTGAACGATTTGGGTAAAAATATCTAATTGCGATTTTTCTGACAGATATTGGGATTGCGATTAGATTTGCGATTAAAATTACACACACACACACACGGTGTGCGGTCACGGGGTAGATACTTTAACTCTGTCTGTTAGCAGTCGGTCTCCTTAGTTCGTTACCTCGCGGTGCGTGAGCCATTTTTATACGGAGTTACAGCCGCAAACGACTCCCGTATGGTATACTTTTTTTTTGCCAGACGGGGCGTCAGTATGTTCACCTTCACTTTTTGGCCTGTGGTGCTTTTTCAAGGGCCGATACAGGTTTGGCGGTGTTGCCTCGGGACGTAGCGACTGTCCCGCGACATGCTTTGCACAGTACCTTCTGTCCTCTCAAACCCCAAAATACTCCCGTATCACCAAAGTGCGGCTTTTCTTCGGGACTGAATTGTCAAACGCTGCTCCTGGCTCCGCGGAGGCCGCTTTCCGCTAATTTCTTTTGGTTTCACACGTGCGTCGTTGGTGGGCGTGACTGGCACACGTGGGGGACGGCATGAATATGTAAAACCATCGACAGGAAAGTATAAACCCTGGGTCAGATGCGCTGCATAATGTATTTATGCATCTGTTGCGATTTTGCAAATCGAGCTGTTTCAAATCGCATTTTTTGATTTTTGAAAACGATTAATTGCTCAGCCCTACACCAGACCTATATTAGAGTTGCTGACAACGTGGGAGATGTGGTGGGTCCACTTTGGGGGTGTAGAACCAGTCTGATGCTATAGCTTATAATAAAGCTGCCCTGTAATAATCTGCTCTGTGGACTGCGTTCAACTGGAACTTAGGGAAGTCAGGGTGCAAAAAGCAAAAGCAATGCGACAGTAAATGTTTTGCTCCAGGCCCCAAAACAGGATAATCCAGCCCCTGACATCGACAAACCCATCAGTATCTGAAATCTGTATTGCTCAACACACACAGGAGTCTGCAGCCGCAATCATTTCAAACACACACACACACACACACACACACACACACACACACACACACACACACACACACACACACACTCACAGTCACCCATTCCCTGAGGCTAATAATTGTTGATAGCTTAAATGCACAATCCAATGTTGTTCTTTCCATGACTCCCTCTTCTGTCACTCTCACATTCTGTTGTTTCTTGGAAAACACTCTGTTGCCTTTGGATGAAAATATGTGATGCAGACAGATGGTGGAAGACGATGGTCAAGAGAAACTTTTTTTTTTATTAAAACTGCTCCCTTTCCACGACTTAATGGAAAGTCGCGTTCGGAGCCAAAGAGTTGTGTTCATTTGTTATTTCTTTTTCCCTTTCATTTAGTTTTTCCAGTGCTTTCCATTTGCAAGCACAACAAAAACAGGATATCCCATCCTGTCTGTGTTATGGCTGTACATGTGAACGCATGTGCCTCCGTGTTTGTGCTGTTTTGCCCCCCCCGTCTCTCCCTGTGATGTAACGGCAGTCAGCAGTTGGCTGTTTGTTTGGCCTACTTTCTCTCTATCAGCTCTCATCATCTGGCAGAGGGGAGGAAAATCCCATGGTTCCATGTGTGTGTCAGTGATGGGTGGGGATGTGGGGTGTCACACCTGAGCCTGATGATTAGTTGCACTAACCCCCCCAGACACACACACACACACACACACACACACACACACACACACGATCCCCAGGTTAATGACACTGACATGAGGGATATTTGCTACCTCCCCCCACCCCCAACCCATTCCCTCTGAGATCATTAGGCAGTTTTGTACGACCTGATTCATCTTCCCCTCTCCAACATGTGTCCACTGGCCCACAGTTCCACCAGATGTATGCCCTGCAGCTATAGTCGCACTGCCATCTCTCACTGTGTGTGTGTGTGTGTGTGTGTGTGTGTCTGTGTTTTCTGGCACAAAACCTGCATATTCCAGGCCGTTCAGAGGATAAGGAAACAGGGTCAGCGTCCCAGCGGTGTGCAGAGGACTGCAGCCTCCACCCACCCATGCCTCCATCTTTATACCCTCTGCTCCCAATCCCTGTCCCCTCTGGTTGCCCCCCGGCTACTCTCATTACTTCCAGGGGTGGAGGTAAGGAGAGGATCTTGTCAGGAATGGTCGCTCTTGAGGATTTAGAGAGCGACAAAGAGAGGGAGTCTGTGAAAGAGACAGATAGGAAGAGATGATGGGGCTTGGTGGGGTGTAAATGGGGTGAGATGACAGACTGGAGTTGGGAATTGGGGGGCTGGATTATGGAGGCAAGAGATTTAACAGGAGTGGGGATGAGGATAGGGGTGGCTGTTGTCATGGAGACAAAGCGCCGTGGAAACAGCCCTTCTTCCAGACAGACATGCAAGCAGGCAGAGAGGCACATGGGGGGCTGACTGCTGAGTGTGTAAATATGAAAGGGGTTTGTGGGTATGAGACAGTAGCGACCACGCCCCCCCTCCCTACACACACACACACACACACACACACACACGGTTATCTGCTCCACTGTACACGGAGGACGGGACACATAGGACATGGTGCGGTGCCTAAAAACTGCTGTTTTGGCAGAAGAAGTAAGAGGAGACAAGAAAAGAAAGGGTTTTTGGTTTAAAAAATATTTCAAAGCTTTTAGAGAGCATGAGAGGAAAATGACAGAGGCTAAGATTCCATATTCACATCTTTACATATATATATATATTTTGTTGTTGTTGTTGTTGTTGCTTTGCCCCCCAATTGCCAAACATGCTGATACTCAATCCAATCCATATATTTACTTAAACGTTCATTTAATATGTATCTGACACAACTGAATCCAACTGATCTAACGGCAATCTGACTGAGTTCAATTACCAGCCATGACAAAGTGGCTGGTACTGTTTTCACCTTGTGCGTCTGTTGTGTGTTTGTGTGTCATCATGGCAAAATGTGGCACTGCAGACACCTTGCGTAGTTGAAAACTGCCACTGACCAGTGAGTACATTGGCAGGTGTTAGATTTTTTGTTCAAACATGGGCGTGGCCCGGTCCTAATACTGGAATAATGTAGTACTGAGTACACTGAGGCTTCAAGTTAGCTGATACTGATCCATTATCCATTCCTCACGGTGCGCTAGCTGTTGTCCGCCAAAAACCTGGAATCGAAAACAAAATGCACCACACAAGCACTGCGAGTGCAAATTGTGAACACCATGCGTCGACGCACGCCAGCGGGTGGCGCTGCAACTCAGGGCTTTCGGCCTAGTGGTCAGCGGGTCGGCCTCCCGCACCCGAGGTCGCGGGCTCGCGTGCCGGCCAGAGCAGTAAAATCACAACAACAACAACAAAGAGAGAAACAAGCTTTCTCCCAAATCGCTTACTGCCCATTAAAATTCACCCTCTTGGCAACGTGACTGTATGTAAATGATTTCAATCCAATAGTTATTGATATTTTTCCAAAGTCACCAAAGTCGTGGACCATGTCCAAGCTTGTTTACTTTTAAGTGCCGCAAAGCTCAGCAGTCTTATTTGTGACATTTGTGGTTATAGTCAATAAAAAATATGTGCAATTAACTATGGTGGAAGCACATTTGTCAAATAAAAAGGATTTGCAAGCCTGCATCGCCACAGCTCTATTGTTCACAAGTGGCTTTGAACCTTCCGACATTTCTGTAAAAACGTGTCCACAACAACCTCCCAGCAATGTCCTGCCATCTGTTGCTCCCATCTATAAAGCACCCGCTTGTGGTCGCGTGACCGTTTCTGTGTGCTGCAAAGCAAATATCTGCTGTCGTCTTTGAACAGTGTGAAATGAGGCCAACAAATGAAAGAGTCTTTAGATGATTCTCATGCAACTGGACATTCCTAAGGTGTACCTGCTCAATTATTTTTTTAACCTGGTTGATGGTAATGAACCTAATCTAGATTCAAGTTTTTCCACTCTTTGCCTCAGGCCACATCCATACTACTATGTCCGTTTTAGCTCTGAATCTGTATTAATCCCCGTCCATACTGACACACTTGAAAACGTATAGCACGTGACCATTCATGTACACTGAGCATGTGTGTGTACCTTGGTAAACAGGAAGCAGACTCTACTTACTTACAGAAACGGACACAATTAAGTAACAAGAATAATGAAAAAAGTAGGACGAGGGATATATTTTCTTGGACTGATGCATTCACCGCCAGTAGTCCAGTTGTGACTGAAAAAGAAACAATCAGGAAACAAACGAAGGGTGTCCAATTGTCTCCAACATCACAGGTCCATTCTGCAATGCAGCCCCCCCGGAGATTCTCAAACTAAAAGGGGGGCGAGCAGAGATTCCAAACGTCTCTGCTTTAGGCGCTCGCAAACTGCGGAGACCGGTGTGGACGACGGGTGCAGACGTAGCAGCGTCGATGCATTTTTGAATGATGCCGGCGATGCCTTGGTACCATAATGTTAACAGTGGTCGTTTTAGTGGCAGGGCCCTGCAGTTGCATTGAGTGCTGTTGTCCTTGTGAGAAGTTGGGATTTCTTTGAATGAGAGAAAACAATAACGCGGCACTGGTCAAATGGCACTGCCCCACAGTTGTTGCGCGTTGCAACTTTTCCTCCGGAGACCTGATAAAGAAAAGGAATCTTGGACCTAGTCAGACCAATTAGGTCACTTCTAATCCACTCCCTCTCTTACTATAACGTGTGATTCCGTGGTTTCCCACTGACGTGTGTGATAACGATAAGTGCTGGACTCGGGTGAATGACAACAACCAGCGATTAACCTGGTGACAGCAGTCAGGTGTGAGTGGTAAGACACAAGTTAAACATGCATTTTCATTATGCTGTGCCGGGTGGTGTTAACGACATCTGCTGACATGTCTGAATGTGCTCATTTGCGTTTGGCTTTGACGAACGAACGCCACAGAAGTGCCGACATCATGTAATAGTTACACCGGTGGGGCGCTTGTTTTCTTTTTGAGCTGTCGACAGGACATAGTGTAGTTTAGCACAAAGACTGCAGACTGAGGGGATAAACTTGTGTTTTGGCTCTGTGTGCTTGAAATGGAATAATTGATGGAGTGGATGCTGATTCAGGAGGACGGAAACCATGGATGTTTTAAGCAGAAGTATTTATTATAAGAGCCTAATACTGAGGAGACTTCCGGTTCACTACACAGATCGACAGGTTCACAGTGTTCGGCGTCCCAAGACAGTCTGCCCATCTCCGGTCTCTGTAGTTGTATTCAGCTCGGAGTAATGTCGTCATCTCCCCTCGACTATGACACCTCAAGTGAGACATCAGCTGCTCAACGATTGTTTCGGCTTGCCACAGATAAGATCACCTCGCTTGGTGCCAGAGAAGACTCGTCTTAAGAGTTTCTCAGGGAGGATAGACGAAAAAATTCCTCAACTGTGCTTACCTCTGATCAACACGTTGTATACGTCTGTCCAAACTGTACACGGGCACCTTGCACCTGTTTCACGGCAACAAGGAAGCGCGATGGCATTTTATTTTGTCTTTCAGCGTCCTGTTCGCACCATCGACGGGAACGTGTCACTTTGAGTATGCCGTTGTCTGCTGTTTGAGACAACATGTGTGCTTTTGGCATCGCTTTATCGTTTTTAATACATGCTGCGTTGAGGACTGCCAGAGACGGAGTAAAACGAGAGCGTTTCTTCCAGAGCAGTCTCGCAAATGGCAATTTATTGGCCATTAGTTGTTGCAGCGGCAGTAATACGACGACAGATGGGCAGGTTCAGGTAGTCACTTTAGTCAGGTTTTTTATCATTTGTATCAATATAACAAATTTACCAAAACTGAAGTTGTGGTCATTTGTGTGCTTTAAAAAACCCCACACACATTGCACTGATGTTCATTTGGTTTTAATGTAGTTACTCTATTACGTTTCCCATAGAACAGACTTATTTGATAATTTGGGCCTTAACACTAACATAACATTTAGAATATAATTTTCAACGGTTGTTGGTGATGAACGTACACAGCAGCTTCTCCTGAAATAGCACCCCCTTATGGTAGCTATAGTGGACCTTTGTTAACATGGTTTACATTACAGGGGCAGTAAGCGATTCTCAAGCAAACCACGTTTTGTAAAAAATCTGCTAATATTTCCCCACGGTCGCCAGCTGTCGGTCCTGTGCTCGCCCAAGAAAAAAAAAATCTGGGTGCGTGGATCAGCCCTGGCCTCTTCAAATCAAAAACAAAAAAATGGTGCGGGCCACACCACACAAACGTCACTCGTCGACACCTTATTCTTGCTAGCGGTTGGCCTACCGCTGCCACTCCGCGGTATTGGCCTAGTGGTTAGAGGCATTGGTCTCCCATCCCCGAGGTCGCGGGTTTTTTTGTGACCCGGTCAGAGCAGTAAGATCACAACAAGAAAGAGACAGACGAGCTTTCTCCAAAATTGTTACTGCCCCTTTAACAAACACACGGTTACGGAAGGGTTGTGGGACAGCCACCGCTTGGTTAGGGTTCAGCCAAAGATATGCTTTGGGTTCAAATTAGAAGAAAGTTGTCGTCATGGTTAAGATAATAAGCACACAGTTTACACACACACACACACAGTGGGACGGTCATGGGTATAGGAAAGTGGTGAAAAAAGAAAATGTTTTCACATGGTTTTCACATTCCACTCAGCCAAACCGCCTGCTTATAAGGAAGTTCTTGCTCTTTAATCTTCACCGCTGTTCTTTACTACACCTGCAGCCATGCACCTATTAGGTGACACTAGTTGTGAACCGCGCTGTATCTCAGGAAAAGGTTTTCACCGACGTTATAAATCAAGAGAGGAGTAGATTTCTCATCATCTAACGTCTTGTATTCTACCAGTGGAGTCGCCCCCTGCTGGTCATTGGAGGAAACACGCGCATTTCGGGCACGTCTGGCACTTCCCAGACCCCCGCTGACTACGTCCATGAGATAAGATGAACCTTTATCGATCCTCCGCAGGGGAAAGTCCGAATCGACAGGATCGATGCGGCGACGAATAGCGATGGAAACGGACTCAGTCCATTAAACACACGGAGCAGGTGACCAGTACCGGAAGCCTACCCACCACTGAAGAGACAAAGACACACACTTGAATCCCTTAAATTACTACATGAAACACATGAATGTCACATTTCCATCATGCCCTCTAGGTTTTTTTTTTAAAAGGTTTTACTGGTGCACCATCGGGTTGCACCCTCTTCCTCTGCAGCGGTCAGACGTGGCACCGACCACGGAATGGTCGATCCCCCCGCGGACCAAAGTAATATACACACGCGACAGCACGAGAAAGAAACATTGATTCACATTCGAGGATCCAACTGGACCTGACCGCGGAGTCAGATCGCCACAAACAGAGCAGATAAAGCAGCTGCGGCTGCGACCGAGGCTAAAACCCGTGTCATGCATTCCCAGGGCGAGGGCGTCTGAGGTGAATCCCGTTAAGTGAGGGCGCCGCCCATATTCCATACTGCAGTGACTCAACGCAGGCACGCCGCATATAGAACAGCCTGGTTCCGCAGCAGCTGAGGGAGCCACGTGTCTACCGAGCGTGTCCTCAGGTCACCTCACCATGACTTATCACAGCCACTCAGATAAGTCCCCGCAGCTCCACATGTTTACGACCACTAGTCTGTAGATTCTGGTCTCCGTCTATGTTCAACCTTTTTTTTCTTCTTTTCTTTTCTTCTTTATTCCTGTTTTTCCCCCTTTTGTTCAATTTTCCATTCAATATGCTCTGTTTATGTATCACAGTTAGCCGGACAGTGTCGGGGAGACGTCTGAATACAGTAGAGTGAAAAAGAACAAAAAAACCCTAAATGTTTCTTTTTCTCAGCGTGTGCATGCGTCCCTTGGATTAATCTTGTTTGACAGTGGCATCCCAGTGTAAACATGTCTTTATCTCCATCTCCATCATATTTTTCTTCTCATTTCTCTTAATTTGCTCTGGACTGAGTTGAACTCCTCTGTCCCTGTTTCCCTTTCCTATTTCCCTTCCTCTTCCCTCCTCCCTCCTCCCATCCCGTCGTCCTACCTCAGCTACCCTCGTCTTCCCTTCTCTCCTCCCTCCTCCGCTCACCCGCCCCCACTTCTCATCGCCCTGCATCACCTGCCCCCCCCGTCAGTGCTTTTTCTCCCACCGTCCTCCTCTGTCTCGAACGTAACGGTTGACTTTAGTTAAGGAGGGCAACCACACGAGGTGAACTGAGGTGAGAGAGGAGGAGTGGGAGGTGAACGATGGTGCTAGAAAACAAGGGAGGGGAAGGGTAAACGGGGTGAGAGACACTAAATGAACTGTATATGAGAGAGAGAGAGAGGGAGAGACTGTGGAGGGATAGAAATAGTTTCCACTTGCACTTTGTAGCAGCACAGTCTGGATCCACTCAGAGCGACTCCCTGGAGAATGACCAAGGCTGTTTTCTCTCCCTGCCTCACTCCTTTTCCTGAATGTGTAGTGCTGATAAACTGTTTTCGTCCAAAACAAAAACCCGGTGAGATAAGGCTCCTGCTAAAATCATCAGTGGGCTGTCCGCCTCTAATTTCGACATCTTTGTTCTCCCTACTCGTGCTCCCTCTCCGGCTGATAGGGCTTAAGTGGCTGGTGAAACTGTGCAAACACGTGCTGCCTTATCACAGTCGCCCCTGCTTCGACTCAGTGAACGTATGTGTGTTTCCGAGGTGTGTGTGTGTGTGAGTGTATGTGTGTGTGTGTGCGTGTGCGCGTGCATGCACCTCTTTATGCATGCCTGACAGCACTGTACTTGCCCTGGTGTTTGAAGTCATTATGAGTCAGAGACACTTGGTCAAGGCTCCTCTGCACACTCAGCAGATTCCCATCGACCACAGTGTCTGTTTGTCTCCCCCTGTGTGCATACTGTACGTATTTATATTACATTATGTATGCCTGTGCGAGCAGCGAGTGTGCGCCTGCGATTGTGTGTCTTTTTTCTTTTTTCTCTGTGCTGTGAATAACGTTTTTCCCATTTGCATACATCTCAAGGGGTTTTGAAACCAGAGGGAAGCCTTTATGATTTATTGTGACAGTAAAAAACATGCAGGTATAATGAGGCAAAGAAGAACAATGCTGTATTAAACAAAAGATACAGATACAGACTACAGAAAGCATCAGTGGTGTCTTATTTAAAAGTTGCATATTTGCATATCTACAAATATCTACAAAAGCACATGTATGTGTGTAAGTATATATGCATATATGCATATATGCATGTGTATATCTATATATATAGATATACACACACACACACACACACACACACATACATATACATGTGCTGTGCTCAGCTCTATAAGAAAATCCATCCATCCATCCATTCATCTTCTACCACTTTATCCATTTAAGGGTCACGGGGGGGGGGGGGGCTGGAGCCAATCCCAGCAGACATTGGGCGAGAGGCGGGGATCACCCTGGACAGGTCGCCAGCCAATCGCAGGGCCACATACAGAGACGGACAACCATTCACTCTCACATTCACACCTACGGTCAATTTAGAGTCCAGAGAGAACCCGGAGAGAACCCACGCATACACGGGGAGAACATGCAAACTCCACACAGAAAGGCCCTGGTTGGTTTGAACCGTGATTCGAACCCAGAACCTTCTTGCTGTGAGGCGAAAGTGCTAACCACTACACCACTGTCCAGCCCTACAAGAAAATAGGATGTCTAATTTACTCATTTGAAATATTAAAAGAGAAAAGAAAATCAATATGTGGCAATCAATGTCGATATTGGCCACAAATGATTCAATATACACAACCAGGTGTAACATTATTTTGGGTTCATTAAAAAACTTTAGTCAATCAAGGGGACTGCCTGGGTCCTGTCATGTGGCCCAGGACGATTTTGCATCCATCTCCAAATGCAAAAGTGATCAGATCTTAAATACACCCTGAATACTGTATGTCTTGGGCCCGTTCACGTCTGCACTTGAGAAATCTGCTTGTGATCGGATCAGCTGAGCTTTTAAAAAAAAAAAAAATCTTTATTTAATCAGGCCAACTCATTGAGATTAAAAATATCTTCTTCAAGAGAGGCCTGAGAACAATTTACATTTACAGCAACAAAAGACAGATAAAAGACAAATTAGAGACAGCGAGAGCAGACAACGGACAACAAATATACAAGAATGGAAAACCAAAGGCAGTTGCGAGATTCAGTGAAGTGTGCTAATAATAACTGTGTGAATTCTCCAAGTGAAATGAGACTGTTCAGTTTGAAGTAGGTTTGTAATACATTCAATTTAAAAGCTGCATAATAGTTAAAACCAGTTTTTCCAAGGTTGGTGTGAATGCGGGGAACGATATTGTTCTGTAGTCTCTGGTTCAGAAAAGAGTGATAAGGTAGATAATATGGCAGTTGTTACAGTAAAGCTTTATAAATATAAATAACATGATGTGAATATTTCTTCTTGATTCTAGTGACATCAAACCAACACTGTGATAGAGGGAACAATGGTGGGTGCAGAATTTGTCATTAGTTATGAACCTAAGGGCGCTGTGGTAAACGGGATTTAACTGATTCGGAGTTGTTTGTGAAGCGTGACAGGTAAAGAGAATCTCCAATCAGGTCGGAACAGTCACGGGGGCCTATGACTCGGAGTTGTGTTTCTATAGGTAACGTTCACACAGACGGAGAGAGCATGTAAGTTAGGTCAGTGATCCCAGCCTCCCTGAACCCAACTTGATCTCCCATGGCTTAGCCTTTTGGATTAACTGTGTGGTGTGTGTGTGTGTGTGTGTGTGTGTGTGTGTGACATTTTCATGTTCCGCTGTGCTGAGTGGTCCAGTGACTTACTTACTATTTTCACACGAGATGTTAAAGGGGCAGTAAGTGATTTTGGAGAGCGCTCGTCTATCACTTTGTTGTTGTTGTTGTTGTTGTTGTTGTGATTTTCCAGCTCTGGCCGTGCCGCGAACCCGCGACTTCTGGTACGTGAGACCGACTTGCAAACCACCTGGCCGAAAACCTCCGTAGCTGCAGTGCGATCTCTTGAGGTGTCGACGGGTGATGTTTACAAACTGCACTCGCAGTGTTGTGTGGTGCGGTCCGCACCGTTTTTTGGGGGGGTTTTGGATTTACAGAGCCAGAGCTGAGCCGAAAACCCAGATTGTTTCTGTATCACACTGTGGAACCGGCGCCTACTCAGCTGACGTGGTACCATCCCGTTAAGTTTCTGCGCATTCCACTTCCTGTCTTACTTCATACTTCGCTACTTTTTTTCCTGTCTTTGCGGTTCCTGATTTTTCGGTCAGTGTACCATAACACACCTGTCACCTTTTATAGCTTCTTGTCCCTGCCAGATTATCTTGTTCCCTTCGGATTCCAGGGTTTTCCCCTCGGGCTGGATCCCCGTTTGTGACCTTTGCTTGTGTTCCTGGACTTTGGATTTTTTTTCCCCCTGCCTCTTGCGTGCATTCTGGTTTTCTTATCTTAACTGACTTCTTATGTGTGATCACTTGGACTGTGAGTAAAAGCAACACCTTTTTATCCTCAAACCCCCAGGTCACCTGAGTGTCACTGCAGTCGTCCTCTGATCCGCTTCAGTTTCATAATGAACCAAAAGCATTTTTGCACTTCTCAGTGTTTCCCATAGACTGAATTCCCCAACACTGACAAACACATATTGATTTTATACTTATTCAAAATTTTTCATTTGGGTAAAATCTTATTTCAATACAAAGCTAGACACATTGATTCGCTCAGCTCTCTCCCTCTCACATTGACACACACACACACACACACACACACACAAATAACATAATTTGGTCTTCGCAAAATGAATTGTCGCGCGTGTCTCCGTGCGTATAGCTCGGGGACGGCAGACCTGATTCACTCTCGAGGCATCGAGGGCACAGTCGAATGTCAGGTGTGAACCGACACAATTAGAGACGTACCACTTGTGATCAGATCGCACAGGACGGATGTTAACGCCAGGTCTGGACGGCGCCTAAAGGACGGTGTCAACACACAGGAAACACACAGTGTTGATAATGATGAACCACAGCAGCCTGACGCACACGCGTGAAGTACATTCCAAAGCTCCCACTGCGTTCGGTGTAGGGATCTAACAGATAATAGACCACAGTGCTGCAGATGTTCTTGGCCCTGACCTGCTGCTGTCTGAATCAAAGAACAACCGAGGCCGTGGCCTTGTTCGGCCTTCCGACAACGCGCTCGACCTGAATACCTCTCATGCCTCTCCCGACATGCACATGCGGCTCCGTTCTATGGTCTCAAGCCTCCCGAGGGCCAATTAACAGCTGCCAGCATGGCCAACAATCCCTTTAACCAAAGCCTAATGAAAGCCCTCGCACCTTTTAAGTGTCTCTCCATCCGTGTAACGCGCTCTCTTCATTATCCGACTTGCGCGGACACCTAACACCGCGCTAATTGTATGAGGCCAGCCGCGGGGCCGGGGACTCGTAACCGGGCTTGTCATTGTATTGGGCTGATTATTGAAAATGTCTTTGTGTTGACGTCTTACAACACTGGCACAAAGGACATTCCTGTGTGTGTGAGGCCACGCAATAAGGTGCAGTTATTTTTTTCCTCCTCAACACGACGTCCCAGATGCATCGAAAAATGTCGTCTCTCAGTGGCTTTAATTCCAAACAATATCTGTATTAGTCACTGCGTTGGAAAACATTCATCAATAGTCAGCATCAGAGGACAGCGACACATGCAAACACAGGATGTTGTGTGTGTGTGTTGTCGATATGCTTTAGACACCAGCATCTGGTACGAGGCCTTCACACTGCAGGCAGCGCGATATGATCTGTTATTGACTCAAACCACAGGTGAAGAGGACATGCCTTTGCCTGCAATCTAGATTATCATAAACCATCAGCAAAAAGATTATCGTATACCGATATCCCGACGTGTTCCTTGTCATTGTTCCCAGTGTCTGCGTCTGCGTCTCGTCTCTCCCACTCTTTTCCTGGAGAACATCTTGTAACGATTAAGACTGCGTCGGGGTCTCCCGAGGACACAGGAAGGGCCCGCTCTGAATCTAAATAAGGCGGATGAGGTAAAGCACTGCAGTGTGGCGGGACGTCAACAGGACACGGCTCACCGGCGGCTCAGCACTTTCTCTCCCCGTGTCGCCCATTGTTCTCCCCCCTCTCTCCGCATTGTTGCCCTGACAATCCTGTACCCTTTTTTTCCCCCGTTCAGAGCCAGAGATTTTAATCCCACGCCATCATGCGATCCGCAGACTCATGTGAGGTACCTACACTGTGGAGGCTACTGTCCCACCGCGATTACACGGCGCTCCCTCTGACATTCTAGTGTGATAAATGCTAATCAGATTCGCCCTGATGCAATTAGATGCCTCTGGAGGGAATATATCTAGTGTCTGGTCGAGATAGATTTAGTCTGATAAATTGATTCGTGGATTTGTCAAACTGAGACGTCCACCTTTGATACGATTAGGGTTCAGTAGCATTATCGAATCTTAATCCAGTATCGGATCTGCTCATTGGATCAAAATACCCTTTTCGAAATCCATTTAGGGAGAGTTAAACAACTGAAACTCAGTGCTTTAGTTCAGATCTGCCATCGCCATCTTTTCCCACCTACTTTGCCTCAACCTGGAAATGCACCAAGCAGCAGAAATGATGTTTACATGTGCCTTTGACACGCTGACGTTAGAGGTGTGCTTCATTTTACCAGGTGACTCCCATTGAGATTATAAGATCTCCTTTTCAAGGCAGCCCCTGGCCAAGAAGACAGTCACAGTTTCAGACATACAGACAAGAGCAGAATGAAGTAGACCCTCAAGCAACTGTTTTAAAAGCCCTTAGAACTTGCTTTCTGGCAACTTCTTTCATGCAGAGCTTGATCTATTCAGTGTCATGATTCGGAACTTTTCGACGCTTCATTTAAATGAATCATCTGTGATATTCTGACCGTTGGAACTGTTGCGGCATCAGCTATACCGTTTCCCTGCAGAAGCCTGGACACTAATTTGAAGCGTGAATTTGAAGGCGAACGGCAAAAAAATACTGTTCAGGCAAAATCTGAGAGTGATGTTAAAGTGTAGATGCAGAATGACTGCTGTCAAAGACCATGGATAGACCCTTAGTATCTGGAAAATGATCCCAATTTCACTCTAGTCTCGCCTCAACTGAGGCAAAGATGCGGATCGACGAGTGAAAAAAACTATATTTTACGTTGAGCAAGAAAAAGTTGCGCTCATGCTAAGGATGAATTACTCCACTTCAGACGTGAACAAAGATACGAGGAAAAAAATGTAATAAACGGAAGATAGATCACAGAAAGCCGTTTATGTATTGTGAAATCCGCGGATAGTGACTCTTTCCCACGGCACCAGTTCTTTTAACCAGCGATGATTTAAATCTGTTTTTGTGTACATCTGCCACAAAATGAAAATATCTCACGTCTTTAATGCAAAGCATCCTTTCAGCATAGTTCAATATGGAAGCAATACTAAATACTAAAATGCTAAATTCTAAATGCAGAAAAAAACACAAGGAATGAAGATCTTATCTGGGGAAATAAATGCATGAGATTACATTTAATTTAATGCATGCAGCATATCAAACTGTCTTTCTCATTACATGGTAAATAGACACATGGTATTTATATAGAGCTTTTCTAGTCTAATCTACCACTCAAAGCGCTTTACAGTACAAGTCCCATTCACCCACATTCATGCACTGTCAGAAGAGCAGTCAGAGGCAATTCAGGGTTAACTGTCTTGCCCAAGGACTCGTCGGTGTGCTCACTGGGGTAAGTGGGGATCGAACCATCGACCCCTCTCTGCCTCCTGAGCCACAGCCTGACCTCAATATGTGAATAATTATGTTGTTTGAGGCCAGGTACAATACTTGCTTTCTGCACAGATTTTAGCACAACATGTTAAAATCCTACTCAACAAAATCACCTCAGGAGGAAGGCAATGGTATATTTGATTCATGGCAACTCTGAACACAGGGCAGTCTGACGTGACGGCAGCTGTTTGCCGGAATAAGTGGAGTCACTGTAGAAATGTCACACTCGACGTCATGTCAACTTCCGCACGTCACTCCGGGTCATCGGCCTCCTAGTTATGTATTCATGTGTACGTGCCTCTGTGTGTGTGTGTGTTTCACAGAGTCGGCGTGCAGCAGCGATAGTCATAACAGTAGGAAATGGTCACCCACTCTCTCCGAGACGTTTTCCTCCGCTGTGACTCTAAACAAACTGTGTAGAGGAAGTTCCCCCCGCTGATGAAAATAAGAGACAACATGTTTATTTGGCCAGTTGAATGTGTGTGAGCGCGCGCGCGCGTCCTTGGGTTCATGTCGTAACTCCGTCTCCTGTCGGTTTTCCTTAGTAGCCTGTCTGGATATGTGTGTGCGTGTGCGTGTGTGTGTGCGCGTGTGCGTGTGTGTGTGTGTGCGTGTGCGTGTGCGTGTGTGTGTGCGCGTGTGTGTGTAATGCAAAGAGACAGCTCAATCTGCTCCCTCTAATCGCAGGGATACTGCAGCCCCGGCAAAAGACACATCCTATTTCCCATGACACGGCTGTAACTTCCTGTCGCCCAGTTTTTGTGGACGCTGGCCCAGTCACCCTCTTGATTAGCTCGTGTGTGAGTGTGTGTGTGTGTGTGTGTGTGTGTGTGTGTGAGAGAGAGAAAGAGAGAGTTCATAGGCTCACTCGTAGCTTTGCTGCTGCTGCGCTGATGAGTTGATTACTGAAACAAGCCTGAGATGGTATCTGCCTCCACTCAGAGATGGGATTGAGAGCTGTGTGTGTGTGTGTGTGTGTGTGTGTGTGTGTGTGTATGCTATCGTAATGAATACCAAATGTCCTGACAATGATAGGAAGATGTGGGTTGTGATGCCGTTTGTCCAGACGTCTACACAGGCCTGGTTTAGTGCTCAGGCTTGCATTTGGAGTTAAGACTTAACAAGGGATTAAGTTTTATGAAGCATTGTGGCGTGAATCGGAATACATCCATTTGTTGACAGTTGCAGTATTGTCTTTAAAAAAATGCCAGTGAGGCAAGAATAGTGGCATCCTATACACTTTCAATAACAGTTGAACGGTGGGAACCAAAGCTTATTCAAAAAACTCATCTTTCAGCACAATAACAACTCTGCGCTGTGGAACCTGCCAATACCTGACTGAACCATCAACAGGCATTAGGTGGGTGTAAATGAACAGGCACAATATTAATGTTTGCCTCTACTGTGCATTGACTTGTTGCTAAGCGAGCTGTGTTTGAAGTACTCGGTGTCTCAAAATTGCAGCGAAGGAATCCATCAGTGTTGGCGCCTCAAGGCGCTGGAAATCATTGCCTTGGAATATAATCAACTGGAGCCTGACCGATATGGATTTTTGGGGGCCGATACTGAGACCAACATGAGGGAGGAAAAAATGTCTGAATACTGATAAATCAGCTGATATATGTATTTATACATGGCAATAATCCTTAAAATGTCGTTATCAAACTCTCATGACAAAGAAATTGTAATTGAGGCTTAACAAGTACATTTACTTTACATTTTGTCATAAATAACTATAAAAACAAAGAAAACTAAAATACACCCACATTTTAAAATTGTATTTATAAAATTAACCTATTTATTTTTACGTACAATGTTAACATAAACGCACATCTTTTCTGCATTGTTTATTCTACGAAATAAAAGTTTTCATGGCGGTGCAAACATAAATGCCGATATGTCTGTGAAAGGCTCATACCAGCTCTATAATTAACCTCACAGTAAGGTGTGTAAAACCCCTGTAGCAACCCCCCCCCCTCCCAAAATTACTTATATTGACAAAAACCCACACATGCAGAATACAGTTATAATGTGGTTAACGGCATGAGTGACTAAATGTGTTGGATGTAGAGAACTCAGTGTGAAGTGTGATTCATCCGTGCACTTCTTCCTTTGTCCGAGGCAGAAGCTGACTGAGGTTTAAAATACTTTGGAAGCACCATTTTTATCCCCCCCCCACCTCAACACAAACTCATCCCCATCTCCCCTCAGTCCCTTCCTCTTTATGCACATCTCCACCTTGTTATCACCCTGCAGAAGCCCAAAACGCAATGTTACCATGGCGACAGCCTCCCCGCCGGAGACAAAATGTGTGACTTGGAGGTGCCACAGCTATTTTCACGGCTGGTAGAGACGCTGTCGTTGACAACTGCTACACCCTCCCCTGCATCCAGCTGCAGTGTGCCCTTTACAACCGTACGTATACAGTGCACGTTTCCATTCATTAAAACCGAGAGGCTGAGCTCTGAATCACAGCACTTAATAAGCAGTTAGGCATTAATGAAGACTATCAAAGCACGTGTCGGTGGCTGTTTTTTTTTTTGTTGGTTTTTATTACCCTGAAGATACAATGAATGTTATTCGCATTCCCAGCCCCTGTCCAGAAGTGTCACAGTTTCAAATTGGATGAAATATTACACGCGAGTAGTAATTGGATGCATCAAAGCAGAAAATAATGTAAATAAGAAGAGTCAAGGGTGAAAGAATTACACTCGCACTCTCTGTTGCAGCCAGAACAACAACCGGAACGAGGCAAACATCCAGACAGGGAAGGTGGAGAATGGCAAAGAATAAGTGCAATGTCTAATTTTTGAATATATTTTAAGGGGTACATTTCCATTGAAACCTTGGAAATAATACTGATCGCAAACATAAAATGAAATCAACGAGCAGCAGATTGAGGTTCTTCCACCTTGAAAGATCCCGGGGTTGACTTGGCGGCCCCGATCCTGGTTTGAGACGTCGCCCTTGCCGTGCGTCAGGGGGCCTCCTGTGTTCACCCACGGTCCAGGCCCGTGTCAGGGAGGCGAAGTGGAAACTCTATATTGCCTGTCAGTGTGAGAATGAATGGGTTTGTCACCTGTGTGTTAGCTGTGTGATTGAGTGGCGACCTGTGCCGGGCGCACTCGGTGTCCTCTCGCACAATGCAGTCTGCGATAATCTCAAGCTCCTGCTGACCCTGAGGTGAGCAGAGAAAACAAGGATCGCTGCACTGAGTGTTGAGGACGACATTCGCAGTACAGGTAGAGGAGCCACACCAACGATGTCTTAACATACCACATGAAGAAAAACGGGGGGGGATTGAGGATTGCCACCTTAAACATCAATTAGGATGTTGTGATCAGCCTTTTTTGCTAGCCTTCTGCACCACTGAAGCTACTCTACTTCAAGCAAAGTTTGTGCACTTATGTATTATTACTTATTAAAAAAAAGAATAACTTGCTCGGGACGTGTTCCGTCTGGAATCGCCTGCAAACAAGACGCAGATCAGTCTGGCTACGAATCAAATACGTATTAGTCTCGGACCTCGTGATGATCGTTCTTTAGCGGCAGCCATCTTGGTAGTTTACAAAAGTCGCTTCCGTCCGCGTCGTGGTATAAACCCTGCCCGTTATCGGATAATCGGATGTGATGGACCGGCAAGTTTTCTAGCAGAGGGAAATCATTTCCCAATGGAGGGGATCTGGCAGATTTAAATGAACTCCCCCAATTCGTCTGGGTCCCAGGCTACACACAGATGTATGGAATGAGCAAGAAAACTGAACTGGAGAGACAAAGAAAACAGGAAAAGGAAATATGTCCTTTAAATTTTCAGAGGTAAATACGAAGTAGAGATTCAGAAATTGTGAACGCCATTAAAACAAGATAGCTGGGCAAGTGTGAGCCTTCGTAAAGCCTTTCTAAGTAAACTACATGAATTCTGCATAAATCATGTATCTCTGAGTCTCACACAAAAATTAGCCAACAGCACAATTCTTCAAACTCGCTGCCCATTCGTCTGCAGTACCAAACGCTTGTTACCGACCTATACAAAGATAGCCTGATGAGAAATATGCTGAAGGCCATCTTTTACACTTCAAATGTAATGTTCAACAGCACAATTCTCAAATGGAAATGTTTCTAGATATAAATGAATAACTTAAAATACAATATAACTAATTCAATAAATTTGAATAAATGAACATTATCATCTATAGAATGATGATATGAATACAATCAGCAGCAGGTTTTTCAACTAGATGTATACCAAAGTGTCAAGCAGCTGTTTATGTTTCATATAACGATCATTGTGTAGAAAAAGTTAAAAAGTTTGAATTATTACAATTGAAAATAATTTTAACTTCATTTTTGCTTTGCCAGAATAATTAGACGATTTAAAATTGGCGCTAAGTCGGGGCTCGCGAACCGGCACTCGATCGCTATCTGTGAAGTGACTCACCCATGTCTGTCAGATCTCTAGCTAAATATCTGGACATGTCGGAGAGCCCAAATCCTGTACTGTAAACTGTGCTGTGACTGGCAGTGAGTGAGCCTATGACAGCGAAAGACGACACAGGTTGAGCGTAAATGTATGCAGCGTATCAAACTGTCTCTCTCATTACATGGCAAATAGACAGTATTTATATAGAGCTTTTCTAGTCTTATCAACCACTCAGAGCGCTTTACAGTGCAAGTCACAACTTGGGAGGACTTCCAGCGTGGTTTCATGACAAAATGTACTTTGGGAACCAGACACGCTCTTTTCAATTTGATTTTCGTCCGGTGATGGATGGTGTGGTCTGTAACCCGCTGTCGCTGAGGAGTCACGTAAGTGTGAACAGCACGACGACTGAAAGCCTCACGATTACAAGACGGCAAGTTGTGTAGTGTGAACGGTACGGCGATCTTATGACTTCAAAAACCTTGTTGCGTGTCCAAGCTATGACTATGCAACACTTAAAGGGGTTAGTAAGCGATTGTAAAGCAATACACGTTTTGTAAAAATGTGCAAAAAACAATTTCCCCAGGGGTCTGCCTGCTGTCTGTTCTGTGTGCAGGTTTTCGGCTGAGCACATGCTCTGTAAATCGAAAAGCAAATCAAATGGTGCAGGCTGCACCAACAACACTGCGAGTGCAGTTTTATAAACATCACTCGTCGATACTTTAAGTGACATGCTGGCGGGTGACGCTGCAACTCCGCGGTTTCGGCCTAGTGGTTTTGCGCGTCGGTCTCCGTGTTCACGGAAGAAAAAAAACGAAGAGCGATAAGCTTTTTCCAAAATCCCTATATGCCCCTTCAATCCAGTGGGCCGATTTCTGTGTTCAGTCGAGGACAGGCATTCAAATGATTACTGTGAAACTGAGCTTTACTTTGAAAGGTTATGACATGGTGACAAAAACAAAATGGTGTGTTGTCAGAATGGTCACAATGTTTTGAATCATGACTTTGAGTCAGCTCAGTTAAAACTCGTGGCGTCCATGCCTCGTCCCTTGAATCCAGAGGACTGCTGTTTTTTTGCCCGAGTCAGGGGATTTTTTTTTTTTATATACATCAAATAAAAACCTCTCTGCAACCTTCTGGATACAAAATGCTCGCCTCACTACGCCTGACCACCTGGACTCACAGACACCGCTCAGCTTCGATGGGATGCACGCGCTCCCTGATACAGTCTCAGTCCCATCCTGTGGTTGAAGCACTCAGGAGCAAAAGAGTATGAGGCAGCATTTTGTTTCCCTCTTTTTCGACTCCTGCTTTAAATTGGACCCTGCAAACACCATCTGCCCAGGGCCCAGCCAACTGTACAGTATATGAATTATCAATGTCAATTAACTTGTTTCTCAAGTGTTCTCACTTGCAACGCGATCCGAGGAAATCACACCACCTCTTCCAGGAAGAGCAGCGCGTGTATCTGTATGTGTCTGTAAGTGTGTGTGTGTGTGTGTGTGTGTGTGTGCATCTGTGTACAGTATGCATGTGGTTAGAGGGGGTCTTAATTAAAGCTGGTTAATATGCGTATGGGTAGGATTTTTTAGGGGTGAAAACAAATTTGTGGGGAACATATGGTGCCCCAGACGTGACACACACCCACGTTATACATAGACACTTGCAGCCACACACGAACACTTTCAGTCTTCAAAGCGACACGCACACACACACACACACACACACACACACACACACACACACTGGCATGCCTGCGCTCTTGCAGAAACTGGAATGATGGATTCTGGCTGATTGCGTGTAAGTGTTGGAATATCATTAATCCTTTTTCTGCCATTCGGGAAGGTGTGAGTTCATGTACGTGCAAGTGTGTGTGTGTGTGTGTGTGTGTGTGTGTGTGTGTGTGTGTGTTTGTGAGAGATTATTTCCAGCAGATGGAGGGAGCCATGGCCCCTTCTGCAGGGTCAACGGGGAGAAGTTAACCAGCACAGATTGTTGCCTCTCCTCTCTCCTCCTTTCCCCTCTTCCCTCTTCACTCCTTTCATCCCCTCCAAATCAGCCTCAACGCCCACCTCCAGCCTACCTTCACATCCTTTTCTCCTACATTTATTTCTTTATTTTCATGTCACGTTCAACAGAGACTAAAGGAGAACGAGGAGCAGAGTAAATAGGAGGGAAAAAAATCGTGGCGGGAGGGAGGACATCTATGAGACGCAAGATGCGAATGAAATACAGGATGTGCGTTGATTCTGGCTGCGCACAAAGAAAATTCCTGCTCTTTTATTCCAGTTCCAACATCGACCTGTGAAAATATGCGGTGTTGAGTAGGTAATTCAACATCTTTTTTATTCATTTTGTACACCTTTTCATTCAGACAAGCGAAAGGAGAACTAAACATTAGAATTTCAGGTAAAGAGTATTTCCCACTTGTTGCGTCGAATTCAAGACTGTTTGAATAGAAGCGACTGTAGAAAGCCACCGCTCAAATGGAAGGACTGAAATTGGATGAACAAATATTTATAGAGCTTACAGAGAGTACAGTGGCCAAATGCCTTGGGGCTAAATGGTTGGAATCCATACAGCAATGCATCCACTGGCCTTATCGCTCCACTTCATATGTCTTAGCATGTGTGCGAACGTGTGTGCATTTTACACCACTCCACCTACATGTTCCAACCTGAGACGTCCAGAGACAGAAGGAGCCATGCAGAGGATTAGGAGCCGGCATTCCCAAATCCCAGACACGAGGTTCCTCCACCAATCACACGGCTGGCAGCTCCCTGGCCTCCTGGTGAGTCATATGCTGGAGAATCGTGGAACAATACTAGTCGAGGCGACGCCTGCAGGCAAGTGGATCTTGGAGCAGAGTTTCTCTGATTCCCACCCCAAAGAGATTGCTTCCAAGCATCCAGGGTGAGAGAAAACTGGGGAGTTTTTTTGTTTACAAAGGATTTTCAGAAACCAGTGTTTACAGTCGAGCCTCCTCGCTGTCACGTCAATTTAACTTAACGTGCCCACACACGCAGAAAATCATCCATCCGCCCACAAAGGTGAATATACATATATATATATATATATATACTCGAGCACATAGAGACACGCCACAATTATTGCCGCCGTTGCCAACGAGAACAACCATTCCAACTCTTCTCCTCTTCTTCGCTCTCACGCACTTTTCTTTTCCTGTCCCTCTCCGCCTCCCACTTACTTCCTGTTGTCTCTCCCGCCGTAAGAAAGCAGCGGTAGGTTTTTTCTCCCCCTGGACTGCTAGTGATCACAAACAGAGAGGCGCGTTAGGAGAGGTGATGGACAGGGCTGATGAGCCACAGAGACGAATGCTAATACTACAACAATATACTTCCCTGGCCAGTCGATACTTGCCAATAGCTGGGGAGGGGGAAAAAAACATGGAAACTACTGGGCCAGAGGTGGTGTAGTAGTGAGGTCACAACCTCATACATAGTTAGTCTGACAGTCGCTGCTTTTTCAAATTGAAATTTCGCACAATCTACTTCGAGTATATCCGTGACCCTGCGTGTACTTGTTTGCCCCGCAGCTTATCCGTGTTCCTCCTCGGGGTTAAGATGAAGTTTGACAGCATCTTCTGGCTTTTTTTCTTTCCTCCTTTCTATTCGGTTGTTGTTGTGTTCTTTTGGCCGTGAGAAGGTATGAGCCCGCGTGCTTTTTGTTTTTTATAGGAATCATTGATCGAGACTGAGGCACACATTGATGAGCTGGGGCAAGGCGGCGTTGTGAATGAAGCAGGATATAGTGATGACCCAGGGGGAATCACAACACACTCCAGCCCTGATCTCTTGCAAAGCCGCTTGGATCCCGACGCTGAATGTACTCTCTCCCCTCGTCTGCCTCTCTCCGACTCCTCTGCTCTCTCTCTCTGTTTTCCGGGCCTGATGAATGCAGAGTGAATCAATAATTCTATTCCCCTGCTGGATACCTGATAAAATTTACAAGGACAAGCTTAATAAATTACTAATGGGGTGGCCAATCAGCCTGTGTGCTTGCTTGTGCAGGACTGCGTGTGTGTGTGTGTGTGTGTGTGTGTGTGTGTGTGTTTGTGTGTGTGTGTGCGTGTGTGTGTCAGCATCAGCGCCTGTGTTTGAGTTTAAATTCTTCCCTGGTCATTTGTATGCATACGTAAGTGTGTGTGTATGTGTGTGTGTATGTCCCAGGCTCTTTGCTACCTCCTTAGTTGAACACATGCAGGTTGGCATTTAACTGACAGTGGCCACCTTCACCCATGTTATCTATCAGAGTAAACAAACACACACACATACACACACTAACCCTTGTTTTATCAATCTTTATCATTAAATTCTCAAGTTTGGTGTTATGTTGTCCCGCCTCCCGCATGCTCTACACAGAAGCCACAAAATGTCCCTGAAATTGTTCTGTTGGTGTGAACCAAGTGCAGAGTGGCAGCCCACTGTGACGTTGCCCTTTAGTTTCGCATTTTGATCAGTGCCAGATTGTGGGTTTTTTTGGAACTGTACGTAGAATTAGGGTTTGGGTCTGACTGAGAGATGGTGCACTGCGTGCCCACCTACACCTGCACCCATGCACCGATTGGACGGACCAGCTGTCAATCACACTGTATCCACTCTACGGCGCTTTTTTATTTTACTCTAAATGAGACCACACTTTTACAAAATGAACATCGCTTGAAACTAGTGACTGAGACGGGCTTCACGCCGTCTTCATTTTTCCGGACCCGGTGCCTTCATCCATTTTCATACAGAGTCTATGGTGCGAACGCGTCTGGAGTTCATGTCTGAAAAGAGCTTATGACCTCCTCTGAGGCACAGTACATATATAGCTATGTAGCATTTGAAGGAATGGTGTGAATTTGGTTGGGAAAAAGGCTTATTATGCAAAAGAAAAGCCCTCTTGCCGACAGATCGATGAGTAGATTGATACGACTCCTGTTATGTGCTAAATATGATGAACAACGCTCTTTCCAGAGGTAACAAAACAGTCTGAAAAGCAGCACATCTAGAGATCACTACTTGAGCATTGGGATTAGCTGTTGCCCCAGTGCAATAAGCCAACTGTCTCCTCCAGCTTCAAAGTTACAATCAGACATGTGAGTGGCATCACTCTTCCCAATTCATACTTGGCAAGAAATGCAAAATATCGTACTCTTCCTGTAAGTTGCTCATTGATGCCCACTTGCCTCGGGGTCTCGAGGTAATTGTAGTTCTTAGCTGACGCTGATTCATGGGAGGCTGTTTAACAGCTGAGATTGAGTGTGAGGTCAGCTCCGCGAGAGCAGAGTTTGATCTCGTCGCTGGCTTTTTCTATTTTGCCATTGATATTCAAGCGCATGTATCTACCTCAAGGTGTTTACAGGTCTCAACACTATGTCACTGTTGAATGCATTTTCGCCTCCGCCGGGGAAGTTGTGATTTCGCGAAATGTGCATAGTCAACTTGCACCCAACGTGGTGAAGGCATGGGACATGGGCCAGAGGGAAGAGACCATTTCATTTTCGGTGTTGATCCTGTTCAAGGGGCAACTCCGGGAATTTTTTTGCGACAGCTGCCAATTTTTCAACATTTTTGACAATTTCTCAGAAGGAGCCGTTGAAATGGGTTCACACAATTTGGTGCAGACTGTCAGACTACTTCCCCTTTGACTTTTATTTGTCTATTATGAAGACAGACATGTGTCGTATTGTTTGGCCTTGACAGCCTTGCGCTGTACTGAGTGTCCATCTAGTTTTCTCGCTGTCCATGCTAACCTATGAAAAAGAGAATACCGGTCACACAGAGGCTTGTGTGGCAGCAGAGTAAATGGTCACATTCAGTTTTTTACTTAAGGTGATTGGGGTCCCATGGACTCAATGGAATCAATGGTCATACATCATGGTTTGACATGGGAAGAGCTCATTTGAAAATGCCTGTTCGGACACCATTTCTTCCCTGACCTCTGGGTGCTGGTGATCACACCTCCTGGGAAAGCGAACGGTTCTCTCCCGTCGGCAAAAACAAATTAAAATACATGGTCACAAGCAACGCAGGTTACGCGGATTTTGTGAAGGAAAAGAGTGAGAGACACCAGTTCTGTGTCTCCCGGTGTGTCTCTGCGCCATTACCAAGCATAACATCAATGAACCTTTTGAGGATCGCTATCTTCAAAAGGCAACCCAGCGTTCCTCCCTCAGACGAGAGCGTAATTATTTTACATTTGCATGATAAGTGTGTCTGCCTGCGTACGCATTCATGTAGGCTATGTATGTATGAGTGCTTAAACGAACATTAGCCGCGGTCGGGCGCGAGTTCTCGTCTTTTATCTCGGCGCAAAACACGGGGAAGAGGCCTTTTTAATGTGGAGCGCCGGATCACTGTCTCTTTGCTCTTCATCTGAGTGTTCATCATTAGCCACTGTCAGCCGGAGAGCTTTGAAGTGGAGTCAGGGGATCTCTCGCGATGTGGAATAGTTTTGACACTTGGACTCCCTGTTTGTGTGTGTGTGTTTGCATGTGCCTCCGCTTACATTAATGTATGTCCCCATCAGTGTGGAATCTTGCGAGCGTGTTGCGCCGAAAAAGAGGCTTTTCATCACGTATTCCGCATGCACATCAGCAGTGATGCCGCATGCGATAATAAGAGAGGAGCTGTTTTTTTAAAAGGAAGACAGGAATGTTTTAATAACTCCCCATGCTCCACTGACACTGGTGATGGGAAGATGCAAAGATAGTAATGGGAGAAAGCAGGGAAAAAACACAAAGCGGGGTAAACGAGTGTGGCGAATGGGGCGCACGGCGCTTCGCCTAGTCAGACGTCCTGTATGTACGGTATCTATATGATGCTTAACTTCATGCGCAGATAAACAAAGGCAGAGGCGAGCAAACAGAGAAACATTTTTTCGATGTCTGCGATCTCCCAAGGCCTCATTAGCTTTGCGAGCATTGAAGCATAACTGCCTGCATAGTGTATGTGCCCACAGCAGCCTGCACGGTGAACACTTGACTGGCCTGAAAGCTTGTCTCAGTGGGCAGTCAGGTGCACCATGTAGCTGTGCCTCGTTTAGTTTATTAATTATGGATTATGTTTATTCAGTCTAGGTCTACCACCGCCTTTTTTTTTTGGTCCCATCCTCTTCTTTTAAAGATAGACCCAATGTCGTCAACACACACACACACAGATACACACACACACGCGCTTAGACTCCTCGGTGTCCTCCGTTGAATGTCGGTAATCAAAGACGAGACAGCAAAACAACACAGGGCAGAGCATTTTTGGCCAGATATCCATCTTCAGCAGGATGTTGAGGGCATCTGGTGCGGCAATAAAAAAAAGTCTGATGCAAGTGCAATCCTGTTCCTGCGGTTTTCATTGCCGCACAATTCCCGGTCAGGTTCCCCTCCTCCTTCTTCTCCGAAAAAGGGGGTGATTAATCTTGCGGTTGGGAGAAGCAGCGGGGTCAATCAGTTTAAGAACACATGCAACGCTACTGATATTAATGTGCGTAAATCTGGCAAGCTGCACCAAATCCTTGCAGAGCATAGTGTGTAATTAGATCTTTCAAGTTTGCATCCTGTGTTCTTGGGTCAGCTGTTCACTTATCTGCAGTCACAATCAAAATAAATGTAAAAAGATGATGGAGAGAGTTTCTACATTACAAGCCTGCACTTCCTATAAAACAATGACATCATTTTATGTAGACAAATCAAATGAACCCAGTGGCAAATGCAGTACACAAAGAATACTGAGCACACTCCAGTGCAGTGCATGCTAAATGTTTCAAAATGTGCATCATCTTACATTAATTGTATTGTTTTCAAGTTTGAAGTGCAGGAGGTTCGAGCTTGGATATACTTTAAAACAAAACGAGACAGACAGACGACACTGGAGATATTGAATGCCCAAAGTAAAAACCTCAATGCAAAAAAGTCAGTTTACCTGTGACTTTAAATTCAGCCGGATTGCAAAGGATGAGGCTGTGAAACAATCTGCAAACACCACAGCGTTCTCAGGTTTGGCCTGCGGTCTCATGCAACACGGGCCCCATGTGGTGCAGAATTGCCCGAACAAGTGAGAAAAAAAAACTAGATTGAAAGAACGGCTTCTCTGTGAATTCAAGTTTTTTTCCCCTCATCTATAATGCTTGGGCACTCACAAGAGACAGCAGCAGATGCTGAGATATGCTGGTTCAGGGCTCAAGAAAGTAATAAGTTGCGGAGCAAACAGAAACATAATGGCGCAGAGTTCAGGGTGGGGGATCGAACTGAGCTAGTGTGTGTAGTCAACCTGCAATTAATGTTGGCTTGAACAAAAGTAGGATCTTTCTAAACCAAGAGTTTTAATTACCTTACCTTGACCATAGTTCGTCTGCCACAACCAGGATCATTCCACAACCTTAACCACAGTGTCGTTGCCATACGAAGAACTACCCAATATCAACACTCTTGTCTGGCGTTAAGGCTGAGGCCATCGTTAACCCAATAGAATTTCCCAATGTGTAATGCAGGCTTTATGTGGTATAAATAGGCCATCTCTCCAAGCTCAATATATATGTGATAACGGAAAAATTATAGTAGTAATTTAAAGCAACTACTGATATGTACACTGTACAGGCCTACGCAGACGCTAGGCTTACACAAGTTGGCAGGTCAGCTCAGTTGTCGGCAGTAAGCAATATAAATGATGAGCGAGTGAGCAAAGGTGAAAGCACAGGGTGGGGTGGGGGGGTGGGGGGGGTTAGGGGTGTGAGACATTACATCAGATCAATAGTAAAGATCCCTCTAGTCTAAATGAGACTGCCCCGCCCACCTTCACCACCACCACCGCCGCCCCCTCCGTCATCACCCCGCAAATGACTGACAGCCCTAATAACTGTCCTAATAACAGGAGAGCAGATTAATAAAGCATACCATAAATGATTACCTCCATCATTAATCCATCCCACGGCTATTTAAAGCTGCACGTATTAACTATTTGGACAGGAGGTTTCGTGCGTTAATGGCCCCGGTTGAACACACTGAGCGGCGGAGGCACATTAGAGAAACATATGATTTGATTAACGCGCATTCGCCGGAATTGAAACAAAATTACGCTGGCAAGAGCAACGGCGTTCACCTGAGAGCAAGAACACACAAAAAGAAAACTGAGGAAGGTCTGCAGAGAACCTGCACTGGAACCTGTGTAAGATGAAGCCTGGCCTCTCATTAGCTGCATTTGGACCAGACTGCGTTGGCTCCACCGATTCATTTGGGAAATCCATCTATATATTGCAAAAAAAACCCCCCTCTCCTTATGGCTCGAGGCTCAGCCTGTTCAGATCGTGGATGATGACAGAGCGGATTCAGACTCGATAAATAATAGAGTGTTACTGGAGGTATCACCTGATGAATATTGCATTCCCGTTCCCGCCGCATGTCTTTCTGCCTATATCTGTCCGTTCGTCTGAGAGACCACCTGGCCCGATGCCAGCTTCCGCTGGTATCCAGTGGAAGCATCCAGTTCGGCTACACGTCGACAGCTGGCAGGGTTGGAGGCGCTCTGCATTTCGAGAAAAAACACACCCACAGTGTCAGGCAGCAAAATACAAGACAATTACTCCTCGTCTGCGGCACTGAAACTTGTTCCAAAAAAACTGTGACACCCCGCCCATCTGACATGCAACCGCGGGTGGATTTTATGCCAGCTGGAGTGCGGAGAGCTGAAAAAAAAAGGGGGGGGGGGGGGTACAGTTTTCAAGACAGAGAATAAATTATCACCTGCAACAGATTATTACCGGGGAAGGTGTTTGCAAGTGTGGCACTGTGTTCGGAGGAGCATGTGTGGGCTTGCACCTTAATATTTCCCTCCGACTCACAATCAGGATTGGGTCCATGAGCACGTTAAATCTCCCTATGTTGCCAAAGCAAATCGTGGATACCAGTAAGAGTTGTTTATGTACACAATAAAAGTACATGCAAAAACCCAACATGCACCATGTTGACATGTAAAGCTAAAATAGGACGTCAGTTATCGTCCACATCAGTCCAAAAGAGTTATCAAAGATGTTTTATTGATTGCCGATAGTTTCAAAATACATTTTTTCTTGCACGTCTTGTCACCATCTGTCAAATGCCTCTTAGGCATAACAGCATGTTTATGGCGACATACAGTGCGAGGATGCCACAGGATGATACATTGTATGTTGCCAAAGCAACAATAAAAAAGCAAGTTCCTTCCCGCTTCCTGCTGATATTTACTCAAATAGCAAAATCAGTAACAGAAGAATTGAACGGCTATTTTGATAAATACATCTTACGATGTGTTGCGAAAGCCAGGGGGAATGGGACACACAGAAATTAAATATAATAAAGTATTTTAATTAGATTTTTTTGACTGTCTTCAAGTGAGGAAAATTGTTGCTCTGTTTTTAATCACCATCTGTCACACACTTTGCCGGGAAAATAGGCTGTTTTTTGTTGTTTTTTAAACACAAAAAGATACATAATTAATCATAGCTCCTCTTGTTATGAAACCGCCGATATTCCTGTTAGCGTTGCACAAGCAAGTTCCCTCAAACGTGTAATTCCTTTTCGGATTCACTCCGGGGTGCTCGAGTTAAAAAAAAAAAAAAGGGGTAAATTTCCTTCACATCTGTACAGAAATGTCATGGCAGTCTACGCCGAACGGCCAGCGCATTCAAATCATGTAAGTGGTTTGAATGCGCTGGCAGATCGGTGTATATTTAGAGCCGCTGCTGCTCTACCTCTTTGTTTTTATCGCGTGTGCCAGTCAAGTCGCTCTGTGCTGGTCTGATTTTTGATTGTGCCAGCGTGTGTCTAAACTGCACCAGCTGGTGTGTGTGTGTGTGTGTGTGTGTGTGAATGGGAGAAGGGTTGTTGTTGAAAATGTATAGGCAGAGAAAGGAAAGAGTGGGGAACCCTAATCAGCCAATCGGGAAGCAGATTAGCAAGCTTGGTGGGCTTTGCGGGTGGGGGGGGGGGGGGGGTTAGGTAGAGCTGTTACCACAGTGGCAGAATATTCTTTATCTTTTTTTTTTTTTTTTGGCTGGCAACACGGCAGCCAATCACAATCCATGAACGAGACCAAAACAACTTTATACACCAGTGACCATGTGTGTGTGTGTGTGTGTGTGTTTGTGTGTGTGAGGAGGGTAAAAAATAAGACCAGGCAAAAACTGCCAGCTCCAGGGATTTTTGGCTGCTGCCCAAATTGTATGCGTGTTATGGTGTGTGCGTGTGTGTGTGTGTGTGTGTGTGTGTGTGTGTGTGTGTGTGTTTAAGCCAGTCTCTAAAGGAGACGGGCAGAGAGTGCACTGACTTACAGTCTAATTTGACATGGTTCACCGTTTTGGCATGCACTCACTACTGCCTCTCCAAGTGCATGTGAGTAAAAGTAAATGTGCGTGTTTGTGTTCGCGGACAAGTGTACTGTATATGGACTTTGGTTGTGTGTGCATCCTTGTGTGTGCGTGTGTGTGTGTGTGTGTGTGTGTGTGTGTGTATTTGGGTGAGTGACAGCTCTGACCTTTTCAATATGCCTGTTAAACCTGAGCTCTTGTCCCAGTGCAGACGTGCTTGTGTCAACTCCAGCACTCCTACATGAAGGTCAAACTCTCTCCGGTTGGAGTATAGGCACGCACGCACACACACACACACACACACACACACACACTCACACGCACACTAGCACGCACACACACTTGCATACACACTTGCATACATAGTGTTTCCTGTCATGTTGTTCCCATCTCCTCTATAAATAATGTGCTCTCTGCCCCCACTTGCATGTCCAGGCAATTACCACATCATACTGATGCATCTCCTCTGCTCCCCACCAGGCAATCATTGATTTAGTCATTTTCATTCACTCCTTTCTTTTTTCTTTTTTTTTTGTTCTTTCTTCCCACCTTTCCCTTTTGGTGGCGGCAGTTTTCTGTTCTTGTTACCGTGGTCACCACCGCGGCTGCTGCCATCGAGCAGGTTGGATCCCTGACAGGGTGTAGTTTCGATTGGTGGGATTACTACATTCATCAGGGAGGTAAATGTTTGTTGTCCGATGGATACGGGGAGAAGTCTTTTGAGTCTTTGCGGCTGACGAGACTAAATTCGATCATTTATCCATATGACTGAGGAAGCGTGAATGAGATTTGAAAAATAAATCTGAATCAAGCACCATAGATAATTAGATAGTTCAATATTTTTATGCTGTCAATAAAATCAAAAAGTATAGCCTGAGATGTGTAGCTTCGTTATTGTCAAAAAGGTATCGATTCACAACAGTGAATCATATTGTGGGAGTGGCTGACATGTTCCTTCATTGCCATCAACATGGGCACTGTAGGTTATTTTATTTTCAATCCCATATACTTTGTTCTGATGTTGTAAACACTACAGCATCCAGGGTGTGTTAATCTGCATCTGAAAAAAGTCCCCAAACAAATACACCATTTACTCCCTGTTTTGTAATTTTTGTAAAAACTACAGTACCTAGCTATTACACATACTGTATGTTGATGTGTATATATATAGGGCTAATTCCTTTGTTTTTTTGTACACTGGAGATATGTGGGTTTAAGATTAAAAGATGAACAAGTGTTCAGACTTTCAGCTGTTAAAACGTGATATTTACATCTAGATGTGTTAAATGACTTGCAGTAGGACGCACCACCTATTTGTTTTAGACAAAAGTCAAGGAAAGGATTACCTTTGAGAAAATAACATTTAATATTTGGTTGCATTAGCCTTGTAATAACTGCCTCAAGCGACCTACCAGCACTACTTAAAGGGATAGTTCAGTGATTTTGAAGTGTGGTTGTATGAGTTACGTATGCGTAGTTAATATGTGACCTTATGGAGCCGGAGATCAGCGATGTCATTTAACAGATTTTGGAGGGGAAATGGATGTAGTCTAAATCTGAGTCCCACTGTTGCAGAGGCGAGCAGTGAAAAAAATACATCCTTCAGCGTACGATTGAACGGATTTTTTTTTTTTAGATAACATTTTAAAATGTGGGTGGAAAAAAAAAGTAGTCCGGCGGTCCCCTCTGCAACCAGAGGAGGATGTCTCTGATGAGGATTCCACAATGTCTGTGAACGGGTGTCACAGTTTTTCTGATGGCCCTTTCTCGTTTCTGTGGGTGGTGCTGCATGGCTGTTCTTAGGTGGTGGAGCGATTTGTCTGGTCGTAATTCCGATAACGAACGAGACTCCGGCATGCTAACTAGTTACGCGGCCCCCAGTGCGGTCGGCGTCCAGCTCCCTAGAGGGACGAGTGGAATTCAGCCAAATGTGATATTGGTTACTTTTGGTCAAATGCTCGTTCATCAGTGGCAGCCATCTTGGTTGGTTTATAAAAGTCGCTTCTCTCCGTTCCGCGGTGTAAACACCGCTCACTATCGTATGATCGGTTGCGATTGGACCGGCAAGATCTCTGCCTCAGGGGAAATCACTTCCCAATGGAGGGGATCCAGACGGAGTCTGGCAGAGCAGATGAAATGAGCTCCCAGAATTTATTTGAGTAAAACAGGTTCCAGGTGAAAACCTAACTCAGCCATACATCTTCATGAGTGATACAGTATAGAGTTTAGATTTGGTGCTGCTGTCTGAATCAGCTCCATGGACTGGAGTGATGGATAACATGTAGAATGTGCGTGTGTGTGCTCCCATTTGTATTTGTATGTTGTTGCGTTCGCACCTCTGTGCGCATGCCTGCGAGTGTGTGTGCACCCAGTTCAGGCTCACTCTTCGCTGTATGAATGTAATAATGTGTGTGTGTGTGTGTGTGTGTACGGATACATGTGCTTGCATCCATTCGTTTACATCAATTTGTGCCTATAGGTGTAGGTCCCTGTGTGACTTTGTGTCTTTGTGTGTGTGTGTGTGTGTGTGTGTGTGTGTGTTCGCGTGTGCATGTGTGTGTGTGAGGGAGCATCTCCCCTGTGCAATCATCACACAGGGGAGATGCTTACAGTCCATTTGTCTGCGAGCACACTGACCATTAGCTGGCCACCATACATAATGTATAGCAGTGACCTTTCTGCACACTGCACCCTTAGGCCTATAAGCCATTGTTTGGTGTTGTATTGATTTTTACCCCCCTCATAGATGGAGACGGTGATTTGAGGGGAGAGAGACTGAGTGCCGCTGTGTCTGCTGAAAGGAGAGGGGAGGGCAAAAGCAATGGAGTGTAAAGAATTGAAAAGGCTCCGGCGTTGGAGAAGGACACAGACAGTGGCTCATACCTGTAGCCCCCCTTTCAGCCGAGCGACCGCTCGGGGGCCAGCCCCCTGGAATAAAAGACAGGGTCACATTCAATAGTGTTGAATGTTGTGGGCCATATAAGTGCCACCTATACACAGCCCATTAGACAGAGTGGTGAGAGCGATGCTGCATGGTAAACAATTTAAGTAGAGTCCCTGAAAGATTCTCTACATTCATCAGGCTCGACTTGGTGGAAAAAAAAAAAAGGCACACGGAGGGAGAAAGGTGGAGGGTTGTCAAGGTTTCCATTTGCACTCCTTCTTCCCTATAATCTGCCAGAATGTTTTTTTTTCTTCTTCTTCTTTTTTTTTGTATCCCTCCTGCTCCAGCTGACAACTAAAGTGGCGGTACACCGGCGAGGAAAATGGGCCGAGAGAGAATGTTTCTGTGTCCCACGGTGATGGATCTTTTAGCCGCCCGTTAGGTGAGGGAGGAGGGAGAGAGGGCGGAAGGGGGACGATTTGAGTTTCGGCACGACTTTGTTGTCCCCCAGGAGGCCGCGACTTGATCTGTAGGAGGACTGGAACACGGCGAGCAGGGCCTGTTGCTCTGACACTCGCCTACAGTGTTAAAAATACCACAGTAATTAGTCAGTTAACAGAGAGAGGGAGACAAATGTGACGATCTTACATCATCAACAGTTGCGCCATGCTCTGCCCTCACAGGCTGACACATGATACTTAAATATTATATAATAACAGCCTGTGGCGATGCATAATTTACAAGGGTGGAAAAGTTTTTTTTTTACCGCTGTGATGTAATTGAGCTTATTCTACTCGCGCTAATACAAACTCTTGCTTTTGTAAGTTTTAACTGAACAATCTACTCAGAACAGGTCAACTTCTGTCGATGCACATACCTAGTTTGACCACAGTCCTCTTAGGAAAGCTGCGAGCAAGCGCATTCTAAGGTCATAATTTTAGAATCACATTTCTGACCACCTGATGAATTCAAGTCCAATATTCATTCATTTTGGTTTGAGCTCTGTTTTGGGTCTTTGGATGCTTCACTTTGTCCACAGCTCGTCTGATTGTGTTTGTCTGCTGGTCAGAGCTGGTAGCTGAAAACAGAAAAACCTGCTGCTGCTGCTGATGTAATCGACGTGTGTCAGTGTGTGTGCACATAAATGTGTGTATCGGTGGATACATACATACTGCCCATTCCTGCAGCAACGTTTCTGAATATTAGCGCATGTAAACCTTTTCAAGTGGTCACCCAAATTAAAAGCATGAACCTAAATATGAGCACAATATGTCACCTTTAGTATGAAAGCATTTATTAATGCAGCTTTATTAGTTACTTTCTTTGCAACCTGAAAACTTCAAATCCTCACACGATCATTCTGCGCTCCTCTACCACGCATCTTATCCTTACACGCCGCCAGCCCAACCGTCAGGTACAATGTGACCTAAACCTCCCGATCCACAGCCACAGCTGCTTATTGGATTTATTGAAATGGTCAGACGGGAACACGTGATCAACCAAGTAATGCTGCAACTTTGACAGGAAAGTGAAAATAATCTTTACCTACACAGAATATCTATAAATGTTCTACGTACTACCCCCGACAAAATGTCAGCGGGGGGGGTCACGTCAGTCAAGCTGCCGAAGAGAAACACAATCTCTGCAAGGCATTTATCACATTGTGTGATAGCGTGCGATTCAAAAATACACTTGAAGTAAGTTCGATAGCCTGTCGAGCCATTTTGTTTTTGAGGGCGAAATGTGATGCTGTAATGCCGACACTAATGCAGCTCTGATCACTCGGTTAACAGAGGGAGAGAGTGGGAGGGGGGACAGCGCGCTGAGGGTAGAAAATAAGTGGCATCCCGCAGAGCTTTCTAATTCCTCCAGGAGATTGACACCTGAATGTGCTTTCATGGAGAAAACCGCTGGGTATCGCCCTCCTGCAACCCCCCACCCCCCCCTCCTTTTCCCCCTTGTTTTCCCTTTTCCCCCCTCCTCTGTCCATTTTCCCTCCCCTCCTGATCTGACACTGTATAAAATGTCCATCTTTACAAGGCATTCAGTCTCATATCGAGTTGTTGAAATGTGCATTTGGTGAACAGCATCCTACCACTTTGTCAAGTAGACTGCGAGCCCATTAGAAGCGAGGAGGAGCTCGCAGGCTGCGTCAGAAAATTACATTTGAGTTAATGGCGTGCCATTAATTATTCAGTTTGCCCCATAAACTATTCAAGCCTTATAAGTTTTTGCACATTATGTTTATTAGCTCATGATGTGATTGTGTTAATTGTAAGGTAATCACAGCGTGGTGATAATGCACTTCTGATACCTTTTAACGGGAGTGTGCGTGCGGGAGAAGAGTGTCGGTATATTTCGAAGAGAAGAGCTTATCGCCCCAATATTCATTCAGCGAAATGTTGATTTGCCATGGAGTGAAGTGGAACCGCTGTAAATCAACCTGTGTTCCCTTTTTGATCTTTTCCCGTTTCCCAAAAAAAGATGAACACGTTTCTATCGCATGCACTTTCATACCACCTCTGTTATCATCTGTCACCTTCCTCCCTCGAAATATTTCTGATCACTCCTGTTGTGTCCCCCCCCCACACACATTTGTTGTCATTCATCTTGCGTCTCCATTAGGGGGGGAACGAGGAGGGACGGCGGCTTCTGGGGGACGGAGGAGCTTCACAGCGGGCCCTCCGTTCCATTCATCAACATCGGGATTTTCAATTGCAGCACGGCGCCGTAAAAGCCAACTCCGAAAACCTCTCCGCTCCCCGTGCAGACAAAAGCAGACAAGAACCTCAAGTTAAATGTGAAACCCAACCTTTCCTTTTCACACCAAGCTCACCTTTTCACCAATAGGTACTTTTCCGTGCGACTGCATGGGGTTATTTTCTTTTCAGAAAAGAGCAGGTAAAAATAAATGAGAGGAACATTTTTTTTTCCTGAGCCTGCCTTTGCGGCCTTGAGGCGATTGCTATTTGTGTAAAAAAGCTTTTAGAAAACCTTTATTAATTGTATTCATACCGTTTCTTTCCTTTCCTTTTTCTTTTTCTTTTTACGCCTGAACCCCAGCTCTGGCTTTCATCGTGTGCTGTGGTGTTTCACCGTGACAAGGCTACAGCACTAAACGCCTCTGTATGACATCCATTCAGCCGCCTCTGTGAAACAGTTTACCCGTGATATTTTTTTAGCTCTGTGAAGGGTTCGCAGACAAAAACAGCCAAGGGTGTTCGATGACCTTCCTTCATACGCACGGTATATGCGTGTCTCTTTGTGCATGCATGCTGTCATTACTGGGTCCCTTCCACATTTCGCCCTCCATATGGCTTATGTAGATAGCTTTCTTTGGGTCGTGTCTTGGCTCGGCTTTAATTAGTGGATTTGCTGCTAATAGATGGAGCTAATTAACAGGGATTGGGATGCTGCACATTTGCCACTGTTCCTATCCTTCTGTGTGTGTGTGTGTGTGTGTGTGTTTGCGTGCACGCTCACACGTGTGAGAGCTGACGTGTTTCTGTCTATCCGACGATGGAGACAACGGATGCTGTCACCTTGGTAACCATGTAAAATGGATTCCAGGGGTGGAATCAGCCCGAGCCAATTAGACATAGACATGCTATGGAGATGGCATGGCGCACACAGACACACACTCTCTGTCTGTGTGGCTCAGCCTCCCTCTCCCTCACTCTCTCCCTTGCAGACACACACACACACACACACACACGTGTATGCAGTCAGACAGCGTCTTGCCCCAGGCAGTGTGGATATGACCATCATAATCACATCATCCCCCCTGATAACAATAACTCTGCTCAGGGATGCAAATAATCTGAGCGTCCACATATCTTATTATTGCAATCAATAATAACGAAACATCCCAACACACACACAAAAATAACACCCCTGTCACCCTAATGAGAAAGTATAGCCTATTACCATGCTCTGTGTGTTGTTGTGTGTGTGTGTCTTTCAGCAGCTGTGTCCCCCTTCTTTAAAAAAGCGAGGAGATCAAAAACAGAGCAAAGGGCTCACAGGGCGTAAAAACTAATTTACTTTAAAAAAGTAATTCTGTCGGCTGAGTCCCCCCCCCACCCCACCATCGTCAAGTAGCCCCACTCTTCATCAAAAGCACAGTGATTGAGAAACAGGCCAAATGTGCAGGGAAGGAACGAACACATGCCCGGTTTTGATTCGGAGCGCGTGGTTTTCCCCAAAAGCAAACTGGTGACCCATATGCATTTTCGCTGCTCTCATTCGCTCCTGATGAAATGGCCACAAGATTACTACTGACTTTGTGACAACACAGTAGTCACACACACACACATACACACACACACAGTGTTGGTGTGTGTTCGTGGACGAGTGGGTGCGGTAGGCTGACGCCCTTGCAAGTGTCGATAAGTGACTGTAAGTGTGTCTGTGGATTGTGGGTACACTCATATGTGTTGATAAGTGAGTGAGTGTGTGTGTGTGTGTGTGTGTGTGTGTGTGTGTGTGGATGATTGCTGATTTGTGGCAGGGTGTCTATTGTTAATGAAATCTTTTGTGCCGCTCTGATTGGCTCATCAATCAAACAGCGGTTCACATATTACCCATAACCCCTTCCTGCTCTCTCCAGGTGGCGGATTACAATGTGACACGTGCACATTTGTACACGCACGCAGACAGACAGACAGACACACAAACACGTGATGGAAAGGCCATGAGTGGTCATATTCACACACACACACACACACACACAAACACACACACACGCACACACACACACACACACTCTGACATGAAGTGTGTACACACAAATGAAGACATTGACACGAAAAAACACAGACAGAGACACAAACAAGTGGAGAAAGGACCAAAGGAACGTCATAATTACAAAAAGAAACACACACACGTACTTTAAAGCATTTACAAATATACACACAAAAAGCACACACTTGTGTGGAGGACATAACTGATTTACATTAATTCATTCGAAACCTTAACCAAACTTGGCTGAATCCAACCTCAACTTAAGCTTAAAGTAAACCTAACCTTAACCCACACCTAACCCTTAGACATGTCCTCTCCTTAAAATGTAATGATTTACATTATGGGAAGTTGCTTATTGTCCCCATGAGTCCCCATAATGCAACTGTGTTAACAGATTTACCTCACATCATGAGTAATACATCATGCACAAAAACAAGTAAGTAATTAAAGGCCGACTTCCTCACATATACTGTACTGTGTCTCTAACAAACACACACACACACACACACACACACACACACACACACACACACACTTAGGTACATGTGTGCGCAAACACATCTTTGCATTTGCACATACTGCACACAAACACGTCAGTAGTTTCCCTGATGTCATTGTCACCTCGATATCCATCCACAGAGCGAAGGAGACAATGAGACAGTGAATGCATCATCTGCATTAATTTCTGCTTGATTCAGAGTGTCGTGGCTAAAGAGGGCAAAAGGAGGGGCGACGGGGGGAGGAGGAGAGGCATAGCTAGACGGGGGAAATTGGAAAGGGGAGATGTGTGTGTGAGGGGGGTGAGGATGTGAGGAGGAGGCCTTGGGGGACACCTCGCTGCGACTCGCCCCAGGGCAAGGAGAGAAACACACACACACTCGCACATCCACCGAGATTAGTAACAGCAGACACACAAGTGCACATAATCACATTCACACATATGCACGCTCATGCAGAAAAAGCCCCAGACATAACGAGGTAAACGTCCCCAACAATGGTTATGAAATCAAATGAGGATACAACAGAGATACAGCAGTAGTACATTATATACACGTCGTCATGTGCAGATTGGCCCGTATGTAGTATCACAGGCCTGGAGGTTGAAAATAGACCTACAGGCAAGAGAAAAAAAATGAAAAAGCATGTTCCCATCAGATACTCTTCATGACTATTAACCAGCGAGCTCCTGTTTCAAAAAGCAGCTGGAATACATACAATATATGGAGAAGTGAAAGGGTTTTTTTCGTACTGGGTGAATTAACTCAAGGACTGTGCTGAAGAACTAGGAAAAGGTTACCTGAATATTTTCATTTTTTGCTATACATTTGACAAGCTGGTTTCACAGGTTACTTTGGGGCGTGGGGGGGGGGGGGGGGCAATGACCCTGGGACCTGGAGAAAACTGCATGCAAACTTCACATAGAAAGGCCCTGGACAACCATGAATGGAACAAACTACCTGTAACAGCTTTCTGTCCATAATCCATATCAATCAAAATTGAAATCAGTGCAAAATAAGATTAAATAAATCCAAATAACATATCACCTCAACCACATACAACAACAAATACTGCTTGTGCACTGATGTACCAGTAATAACAATCCAACTATGTTGTGTCTAAATGGAAATATACATATATTAAACAAATACTGAGGAAATGTGATTTTCTGTTCTGTATTTTGATACGAAAATAAAATGACATGGTGCACATTTCATTTTCATTTCATTTGTCCCTGTGACCCATCAAGCAGACGCGCGTCTCCTTCCTTCCTCCCCTCTTGTCCAACCTCTTGTTCCACATCTCCACTTTTTCGTCTCAACAGTCTGTCAGCTCTGGGACACAGTTATGACTCATCTGTCTGTCACATCGAAGATGCCAGACAAACAGAGACAGCCGGAGAGTCCGTCCTTATCTCCACGGAGTGAATCACAATGTGGCGCTGGAGGCCTCGTCCAAAAACCCAGGCAATCTGCGCTGTCTGCACCCCTTGTCCCGTCGGCAGTTGGCAGTTTTCTCGATTACAGATACATTTTTGTGCAACTAATTGATACTGACTGCCAACGGGAGGTAGTTTTTCTTTTCTTGATCTGTACACAAATGCAGCATTTCGATCGGCTCCTCTAAACTTTGAAAGGAATATAGTATGTATAATACAGTATGTCATTATTTTTTTGTCAATATAGAGTAAACACTACGTCATAGGCCTTCCATTTGCTGACAAAAATAAATGTCTGATAGACTGAATAAAAATAATATTTTGTTGATTTCTGGCAGATTTACTGTTGATCATGTTAAAGTTGGAATTCATTTTTGCAAATGATTCAGTCTATATCTACGTAAATCCTTGTTGTTTGTTGGGTACATATTTGACCCAAATTACTGTATTGGTAAAAAGAAGAGTTTTAGAACTGTGACGCAATCGGTGTGTAGCCTCCGACGGAGGCGGCCCCTGAATTGGGACAGAGCTCATATCTCTGAAAGTCAGGAAGCAGATTGTCTGCTCTGCAGTCAGTTGCTTAGTTACAGAAAATACTAATAACGAGAAACAGTCATAAGTCAGGGCAATGATTTATTGACAAGGATATATGGAGCGGTGACGAGGTGGAACTGTTACTCGTTCCACTTACTGTGTAAGTGTTAATAACGTTCTGCATTCTGGTCATCGAGCTTTGACCAATAAGAACCAATCAGGAAGCAAATGCGTCATAGCTTCCAAACATCTCTGTATTAACCCGCCCATACTACAACGCTCGGGAGTTGTCAAACCGAAACGGGGGCCCGGGTTCCACACCTCGCCATTTCAGATGCTTGGAAAACTCTGGAGTAGCGTGGACGGCAGGTGTATACGTACCAAGAATTGTGCATTTTAAAAATGAAAATGTAATGGTGTGGATGTGTAGCCTCACCAAGCCCAACTGGAACCGGCTCTTGATCAACAATCCCCACTGCTAACATTAACAAGTCAGGCCAATTTGACCTCAACACAGAAAGTAAAATAGAAAGCTAGCATTTATTCAAGTGAAGCAAAGGTTGGCAACCTGATATTTTTAAGGCTAGTATTCAAATATGAACTCAACTGGACAACAGGTTGAATGTTTTTGACGTTGCAACGGGCCAGACAGTTTACCATTTGGTAACAGACATTGACAGCATATCTCCATTGCAATGCTTGCTCTTAATTCGCTTTCCACACATGTCTAGAAAGTGGTTGATACTCTTTCCAAATATCAAGTACAGAATTACAGATTGTATGTTCACAGGTCTACATACATGTGGTACAAATTGCCATGTAAAGTGATACAGATGGTGTTTTTTTAGTCAGTAGCAATGGTTTGGAGAACGGCCAATACAGCAGTTCAGGTTCTACGCATAATTCACCTCCTCTACTCGGAGGCATTCTAGTCGCAGTGTGGCTTCATATGGCATCGCTGGAAAAAAACAACGCATCTCCCACGACCCCTTTGCCAAAGCGGCACAACTACGCTGAAACGAATGACCGCCTTCGGGTGGTGAGTCTTTTGAAGCTGTGTTGTGAAAATGAGGAGTCTGTGTACGGCCTATTGCGAAAGTGTGGGTCTTTGTGTGCTGTAGGTGCATGCATGAGTGTGTGTGTGTGTGTGTGTGTGTGTGTGTGTAACAGAGAGAGAGTGAGATGGCCTACAGCGAGCACTGTGAGGTTTCCCAACCCGCGCTGAGCTGACTGAGGTTGGACCAGGGAGGCTCAGTGTGACCTGCCAAAACACACAGCAGCCGCACCAACAGTGAACTCTGTATGGTCGATGGCCGGGGAGACGGAGGGATGGAGAGATTTGCCACAGAGAAAAGAGGGAGAGGTGGAAAGTGAGGTATGAAATAAGCAGAGGAGCGAGGGGACGGCGGGGAGGGAAGGAGGGAGGGCAGGGGGAATATGCGCACACACCCGCGCCCGTGACGCATTTGTGTGCTCGGCGGTGACTGATGTAGTTCTGGTCTCAATGGGTAGATACCCTATACTTAAGAGCCAATTTAATCTTGTAAATCCATTCACCCATAAAACTTTAGACTCCGAATGTGAGCGTGTGTGTGTGTGTGTGTGTGTGCGCGCGTCGTGCGGGTGTCACCGCTTGTCTGCTGATTGCGTGCGCAGGTCTTTGTGCCTTTGCTCATTAACTTTGATTGCAAGGGCGAATGGTGGGCGTTTCTGTCGAACAAAAAACAACAGGTTGGCGGTGTCGCGAACTTTGCAAAATCCGTCGGGAGGCGAGGGGAGGGGGACGAGAGAGTAGAGAAGACAGAAGGAGACCGAAAGAGGGGTGGAAGCGGTAAATAAGTGCCTTTCAGTCTTGCTGCGGAAGTCAGGCAGCGAAATGGCTCACTCAAGACAGAAGAGGTGATGGAGGAAGAAAGCAAAAAAAAACAACTATACATTTGAAGTAAGGCGTGTAACTGTCACTAAAGCAGAGCGATTCTCGCATTGTGTTTCTTCATCCCCGTGCATTAGCATATACTTTTCGTCCAACAGGTGATTACAGACAGCCGCCGCACAATTGTCCGGCGCCAGGTAAGTTGGAACGCCGCAAATTAACTTTTAAGTGAGCGATTTCAATTAGTCAAATGAATCCTCTGCGATTGGATTAGGATGGTTTTTGTCCTTTTGTGCTGCGTTCGATTGCCACCGTTCATCTCTGGATTCAATCCCTGCACCCGAGGTTACAGATTGTCTTCCGCTGTTTCCCACAATGCAATAAAACAAATGTCCCGTCGGTTAATTGAAGGATTCTCCGCAACAGCGAACTGACCTTTTTAATGCAAAGAAAAAAAGGTCAACTTTCAAATCCTGCATTTTGCGGCAGCAAAGGTAACCCTGACAAAAATGTACTCTGACAAAGCTCTTGTGCAAGCCCTCCCCTCGGCCATGAGAGAATAACGATTCAAATGTGCATCTGTAAAAACATTTACTATTCTTGTAATTTTTTCTTCGCCTGTTGGCCATCAAGTGAGAAAAACATTTCCAGTTTTCCGAGAGGAGAGCTGCGACACACCAGTTTCCAGATGCACTTGGACGTCGCCGTGAGTGATGGCGTTTCGCCCTCATTCGACAGTTGAGAGTGTCACGAAACATGGGGAGGGGGAAAGAGGGGGGGGGGGGGGGGAGAGAGAGAGAGAGAGAGAGAGAGAGAGAGAGAGACGGATCAAATGTGTTACAGGTCCACCAGGACGCACCACTAACACTCTGCAACGGAACAGATTATCTGAGCTGTTTACCAAATGCAGTTCAGTCTGAAGTAGGTGACTCCACCCTTGATGCTGTTATGCAAACCGTCTCGAAGCACCTTTGATTAATAATAGGCATCGTGTGCATCCATTGTTGCAATCGGATGCGAGGTGCGGTGTGTAGCTGCGTCAAGGCCTTTGTCAGCCGGCCTCTGGCGTGCCCCCTCTTTCACGTCGTCGCGAGTCTCGTGAACGGACGTCGGAAAGACATCCAGCAGCACCCGCGGTGCGAAAGCTCGAAGCCGTGCGCGCGCGTTCAAATGTAACCCCGCGGTGCATGTGCACATGACAAGAAACTCCTTTTAAGTTCTATAGTATGAATGTGATGGTGTTGGATGTGCTAAAAAGCGCGTTGGCGGCGCGGACGTTGCTCCAAGAATGAGATAAAGTGGGCTCGTGCTGAGGCAGTCGCCGTGTCCTCAGCCAGACTAATAACCTTTTTTACTCCAGCTTTGACGGACAGGGTGACTGTGTGTGCCAGTCGCTGTGTGTGTGTGTGTGTGTGTGTGTGAGTGTGTGTGTGTGTGTGTTGCAGGGGGCTATTCGTGCACACTCTCCCCCTCCCACCCTCAGCCACATCCATAACTTTTTTTATTTCCAGCAGTCTGCACTTCTCCTCATTGGCATAATTTACTGCTGTTTTATGTGGCGTGCCCCGCGGGTCGTCCAAAGTTTAACACCTTTGTTTGATTTTTAATGCCTCTGTGACCGGAGCCGTGCGGGCCCTTTACTCACCCCACACTGCTGGCCAAGCTTGAGGAACGCGCTTTTTTAAAATTTATTTTTCTCTCCTCGTGTCTGACACCACTTTGAACCGTAGTCAATGAAGCAGCTTATTTTGAAGTGGGTTTCACCTTCGAGAAGATCAAAATCTTCTCCCTCTCCTGTGTGAGCTAGATGTTTAACTGTCACTTAATCTGGGCAATCGAGAGCTTGTCTGAATATTTGTTTTATTACTGGCCCAATCCAGATGATAATATCAATAGATGGATTGTATGAGGTCTTGAATTTGACTGAATGGAAACTGTGGATAAAAAGCTCCCAGAAAATATTTCAGGCAAAGGCATTAAAGGATAGTTACCATATCATTGGAATAGAAGGTCAAATAGGCTTGATCCAACACAAATAAATGTCTTTATAAGTGTCTCCCCTGGAAATATATTGTCGACTGCAGAATGTTCCCAGCGTGGTCTTTCCCACGGTGCATATCCGGGAAATGTGGCAAACGTTAGTCACAAAGAATAATGACAGCTTGAACGGAAACAGCATTTGGAAACAGAGCAATGAAGCACGAGTTTCAAAAGTTACCTGTGAGATATGAAAACCTGCAGCGAGAATGTTCCCAGTACAGTTGCAGGAGAACGCTGTTTCACTTTTTTCCCTGCTCACTATCATCCCTCCCAATTACTTTCGGGAATACCCGGGAAAGCGTGTCACCGTCGGAACAGGGAGCCTGCGCGTCCTCCCGTCTTGCATTGTATACAAAAGCTCTGAAGGGAGCTCTGTTTGCTGCTCATCGCTGAGAGCTGCATGTGCCAAATTTGCTCTCCGCCGCGCCAAGCAGCTGCCTGGTTGCACATGTCAGCCAGACTCGATATAACTTTACTCTCTTCTATACCTTTTTCATTCTTCCACTCTCAGCCCAAGGCAGAGCGAGGTGATGAGGGTTCCCAGCAAAAAACGCGATGATCAAAAGTAGCACTCGGATGCCTACAGGTCTCCCCGACATGAGAGGAGAGCGTGTGGCGGGCAGAGCGACGGGCGGAGCGCGTTGCAGTCTGGAGGTGTGTAGCTGGAGGAGGCGAGGAAAGGGGTTGGGGGGGGGGGGGGCGAGAGACACACCCCTTTTGCTTGTCAAGCCCGGGTATAGATGGGATACATCAAGATTGGGAGAGATGTTAAAAAAAATGGTGGGATGGTGGTGGTTGGGGTGGGGGGGTGCGGGCGAGGATGAAAGGTTTGAGGCATGAAAGGAAGGCAGAAATGGAAGTGAAAGGATGTGGCAAAGGAGAAAAAAGGACAAGGGAGAAAGTTTGGCTGAGCAGAGCGCGACACGGGGGCGAGCCGGTGGGATCGTCTTGAGTTGAAAAGCCGTCGCAGGTTGAATAATTGAAGACAGGCCTCACTCACACACGGCGGAGTCAAAGGCAGCGGCGGGGAGATGCGCATGTGAGCAAGAGAGCGAAGCGGAGCATCTTCCCGTAATGAGGAAATTCTTGACTCAGTGTAATAATATTTTTTTCTCCACTTTGGAGGAAAAAATGCCGTTCCTCAGCACTCGTTTCACACCCGCTGCCTCTGCTCCACTTCCCCCTGAGTGGATCCGATCCGATCGCGCCGCACGGCAGAGCGGCCTTAACACGATAACGTGCCGATCTCCCCCGGCCCCTGTGGTACGCACCGGAGTGTGACGGTGACGAGCAGCTCTCTGTTTTCAATAGTGCGTACTGGGTTTTGTGCGGGCCTCATATAAATGCCTTTTTATACTCTCTCAAGGGCAATGTTAAGTAAATGATCTACCTCCTTGCCCTTGTTCAGTCTCTGTTGTGTGTACGTGTGTGTGACTTTATATTTTCCACCGGTGTGTGTCACTTGCGCGCCTCTCGCTCCTGTGTGTCATGATTTCTTGCTCTCACAGCATGTATAATGCATATTCCAAATTACATGTTACATGTTTGTCTGCGTCCCCCCCCCACCTCTCCAACCAAGGGCGAGCATGCATTTCAATGCACAGTCGCCGGCACTCCAATGCTTTTATTTGGCCGCATATAAGACCAATTTCAGCCAGATTTATGACTTCTGCGGTCGGGTCCTTTCACCGAATCCCCAGACAGGACGCTGTTCACAGCTGCCGCACGTGATACCCGCTCTGATTTCAAATCCGAGGAGCTGCGGGGAGTTGTAAGGAGAAACCCTTTATATTTTCATCAGCCCATATCTAACAAAAAAAGAAGCCCTGGGCAACTTTTATTGCACCCTCCCTCAATTACACCATCGTCGTAAAACAACGCACATTTAATCACAGCCTCTGCTAACATGATGAAGTAGTTCGTCACAAAAAGGAATGCCAGGTCTAAACCATGAAAATATACATTTCAGAGGGGGCAGATATTAGATATTTGTCATAAAAAAAAGAAGACATAGGCCCTTGCCAGTGCCAAGGCAGCCCACAAATTATTATGGAGGAAGGGGATGGCACATTCCATAACTTATCCAACCTCGGGGGGGGGGGGGGGGGGGGCGCCCACACTCCCCAGGGAGAGAGCAGCATCGTCAGGGTGTTGTGACAAGGGGAGCGGGGTCGGGGTTGATGCTTCCTCACAGGGGGATTTGTGTGCTTTAAGGAAACACTGACAATCCATGTTGGGAACATAGAGTATTAGAGAAATCCCTGCGGTGGGGAGACACTCCAGACAAAGAGGAGGAATCTATTGTACATGCAGGGGGGGGGGTGATTCACACTCGCCGCTTTTCCCAGTGGGAAGGTGGATATGTCACCAACGTGTCTTCGGCACCATTGTGACACGACACACAGGCTAAAGATGACGCGCGTCCCTTCTCGACATCTTGTCAGAGCCGTGTTCAACCGGTTGATGATTCAAATCTTTTATAGGTGAGTTCTCATTTTGTTGCTTCATTTTTTTAATTTTTTTTTTTAACAGTGAAGATAAATAAAGGTCCGTGGGCCAAGCCGCCCATCACCACTGCACTCGGGTCCACGCGTGAGTTTCCATTGCTCGTTGACACTGTGGTGGCCACATTTATAGCAGGAACGCCAGAAGAGGAGAAACACACGTGACGCGGAGGAGGAAGCGGTTCAGTCGAGGGCAGCACACACCAGCAAGCTAATCGTCAACAAGGAGCTGCCCCGAGTTGACGTGACCGCAAACAACGGCGCTTCAAGGACAGACACAAGAACCCCGAAGCGGGCCTTACATGGACAAGTGTTCCAGCTCACGCCTCCTTCGATTGAAGACTCAATGATGACTCTTTTCACCAAAAGAATTGGTTGTTAACCTATATAAATCTTCTTTTTGATGAGACCTCTTTTGTTGGCATGGGAATGACGTGTATCCTGACTTCTGCAAAAAATGGACTGTGTGACATCGTGCAACAGTCATAAAACCCCTCGGTGAGGAGGTGGAGGCGGCGGCGGAGGGTGAGGCGTGCAAAGTGTCAGACTTTTAAAACCACAACCGGCGTCGTCCTCACCCATCATCACGAGGTTACTTCAAGGTTTTTCCCTCCTTGTAGAAAGAACAAAGTTGGAGAACGATGGAGCTGTGTAAAAATGGACGTGGTCACCGAGTCCATAAAGCGAAGCCAACGCGGAAGTACCTACAACCTGTGTTCTCTCGGAACACCAGCAGAGGGCGACTCCACTGGTCGCAGAGTTTATTATTTTGTAAGTTATGGTCAGATTATTTTGTTATTTGCAGTAGTGTAGATAAGAAAGGACGACATGTGTTCGGGCGTGGATACTGTGTGATTGACAGCTACTACCGTCCTCGAGCTCTCAGTCAGGCCCGCCACCTTTGGTTTTAAATGAACCAAGATGGCGCCGACCAAAATGCTCAACACGAGGCTTCAAAGACGGCAGTTCACAAGACAACAAGCCACAAAGTTTATCGTGAATGGGATTTGCCACGTTGTTCTCGACTGAAATTTAGTAAGAGTGGATATCGTTATGAGATTTTTGTTTCCCAAATTGCCATTCGCATGGGCAAGAATTCGACCTGTAAGCACTTTGATTTGTCCAAATTTTACTAAAACTTAACCATAAAAGTGGCACATCAGGAAAAACCCAACATGAAACTTAAGAAATAGACGATATTTAATTGATTCTGTAGTACACCTGTAAAGATGCAGAGCTTGTTTTATTGACAGAATTTTAAACCTGCATCATGTATAATTTTTCTTTTTTGTAATGAGGACTTTCCTTTAATTCTTTTCCTGTGACATCTACACCCAGCAAGTGTAGAATGATGGAGAAAAGAATATGTTTTAGGTAACTCAACATTTGGTGGTGAAAACCTTCATGTTCCTTTCTTCATTTTGAATAATTCCATGTTTCCCCCCAAACATTTCCCTTTGTGCAGAGAGTGGGGCTGTTATTCCTGTTACACGCCATGGATCTTTAGCACTTTGGCAATCAATAGTAATCACCCTGAAGAAGAAATATAACCAGAAGGGCGTCCACAAGATAAAAGCATAGAGAGTGAAAAATGTAACTGTGAAAAATAAAAAAATAAAAGGGATAAAAGACATCATATCAAAGACGCAAACTCTATTTTGAGGTGATGTGCAACAACACAAAACAATTTCAAAGAGGAGGAATTTTTTCACTATAGGAAGAGAGAAAAAAGAGAGAGAGAGAGAGAGAGAGAAAAACAGAAACAAAGATCAGAGGGCACCCAGAGACAGTGATTTTGATTGATAGAAAGAGAAGAGGGGGAAGAGGGGATTTTCAGCAGGGAATTGGAACGATAACGCGAGAGAGTGAGTGTGTGTCCAGGGGGCGACGGAGAGGAGCTGCAACAGAGGCGCAGGTAGCGAGTAAGTGGGCGAGAGAGCAAGGGATGAGACGGGCGGGGGGAGGGCGAGGGGGTTTGTATTGCTTTCCTGTTGCATCAGTTCAGAGTAACAAGATTTGGAGATGCAGGCTCAGACATACTAATAGGTTTTGTACCGACATCCACTCCGACCCCCCTGACACATACGCACACACACGCACGCACGCACACACACACACACACACACACGCAAAACACAATAGATAGTTCTGCTCAGCAACATGGCTCGCTCGCCACTCACACTTTGGCCCCTGTTGATACCTCTGTGTGTGTGTGTGTGTGTGTGTGTGTGTGTGTGTGTGTGTGTGTGTGTGTGTGTGTGTGCGTGCGTGTGTGTGTGAGAGAGTAAGATAGAGTAAGAGAGAAACAGAAAGAGAAGAAATGAGTGACCATCCTACACACACACACACACACACACACACACGCAGCACTGTCAAGAAGAAATACCAAATAATCCCCCCACGAAAGAGGCAGATAAAGACAGTGACCTTGAGAACTATGAGGCAGAGGAAATAAACACAAGCAAGGCCACCGTAAGAACACGCAATGTCTCCGCCAGAGCAAATCTAATTTAGACGTCTTCGTTTTTTGTGCGCAGCCCGAACAGCAAGGGCCTTTAGTGGCATTGTTAAAGCCTTGTGAAAACGTGGGCTCACCAGTGTTCATCCGCAAATCCGAAGAGATATTCTGTATTTATTTATTTTTTTGTGCGCGGCGCGGATGGAAATACGTCTTACACAAATGAGAATGTATTTTAATATTGGCATTAAAAAAAGGGGAGCGGGGATTGTGGAGTACTTTTTCCTGTTGTTCTCGTGGTATTGGCGGTGGAATCGGGAGTTTTTTAATCTCCTCCTCGACGGCACGATTGAAGGGGGATACACGCAGCGGCACCGATATCTGGTCAGTTTTAAATTTCCACTCCTCTAGAGGCAGGGGATGTTTGCTTGTGAGGGGAGGACTGATCCCAGGCATGTACTGGAGGGCAGCTTAAAGTGGCAATCAAATACAAAGCATGTGTTGCCGTTGTGTTGCAACATCCTGGGTATTTTTAACCGTGGCCATAAGAGGAAAAACAAATAATTTGTCCTCATCTTCTGGCATAACACATGATGTAAATGTACAAAACAGAGCATCAAAAAAACTAAAAAAAAACCAGAGACCATTACCACCTCTTCAAAGACATAATGAATTAAAGAGAGAAATGCTCAGTTTTCACACTCTCTCATAAAATTACCATGCAACATTCACGTTCACAAACACATTAAGTAAATTGGCAAATTTAAAATGAAAAAAAAATGAGTATGCGCCTTTTAAAAAAATGAAGAAATGGGATCCTCGAGTTGATCTGTTGTCTTTTCTGTCCACTTTCTCATCCTATACTCCACCAAACTGTTAAATGTCAATTCAGCTTGGGTTTAAATCCCCCCGACGTGTGTTTCCCTCGAAGGACTCCCCCCCCCCCTTTCTTCTATTCTCTCTCTTCTTTTCTTTTTTTAAAGCAAGCACAAGTTCTTTCAGGTCGAAATGGTACCTTATGTGTAAAGAAGAGAGACAGTGAATCAATAATCAAAGCTCACCGTCTTCATGCCCAAAGGCGAATGGTTTCTCCCTTCTCGGTCTGTTCCAAGGATCATTCATAGTGTATGAAAGGGATTTTTCTAATGCCTTCGCCGTATGAGCAACAAGAGAAGCCCGTGCACGCTCCTTTTTCTTCTCGGCGAGCATTCGAGTCGATCCTTGTTGTTTCGGTGTCTCGTAAAGGAGGATCCCGCACCGCAACAAAGGAGATCTTTTAACTCATTGATAGAGTGTCGTGGGTTTGGTTAATTTGCTTCAAAGATAAAGGACGAGGGACCGCCCCAGGTGAGACAGGTAGCGCCTCAGATCTCTTTAAAGCCTCACGCGGTGGTGGTTACACTGCTTTGCCATAATAAGAGTGTTGAGCGTTTGGAAGTGTTCAATGCGGGTGGATGTCACGCACACTCTGACTAAACACACACCCAAAATGAACGCACACAGGGCACGGGGCCTTGCATATATCACTAATTAAAGAGTGATTAGCACTAATGGTTGATATTGATTGTTGGAGGCTGACGTAATGGCACGAGGTAATCTGGTTTGTATCATGGCGCCGAGGGAGGGAAGGCCTGTAAATTGAACTCTGCTGAACCTAAAGTGGTTAAAGGCTCCCCTGGTTGTTTGTTTAGCACATCATGCCTTTATGGTATTCAAGCAGGAATCAATTGGCCGCGCGCTAAAGCCCTCCCCTTTAACTGTCCACTGCAAAAAAGGAGAAAGAAGAAATGAAAACTGAATTTGAGGAAAAAAATGACTGTCCATGCAGCAAGATTATTTTACTGCACAAGAAATCAAGAAAAATAAGACATTCAAACAGCCTTGGCAACAGCTTTGATTGACATATGTACAGACAAATCTGTGTTCCAAGCATGGTGCATTGTTTTAGGCATTTCAATTGGTTGAAACCGGGACAGGCACTGTTCAAAACCAGGACATATTAGTGTATTACAGATATTTGCTGGGACGCAGGACAGGATATGGTCACTCTAATGTGAAACATGATGTGTTGAATTCTAACCTGTCTTGCTTGTCCAAGGATGTCAGCTAGTAATGCTAGTCTGATCTCCTGACCCTACTTGTGCACTAGGACCAGTGTTGTAGTCAAGTCACCAACTCGCGAGTCCGAGTCGAGTCTCCAGACCCTAGTGTTCAAGTCTGAGTCCAAGTCTGAGTCACCAAAGAGAAGTTTGAGTTGAGTCACCATTACCTCAGTTTGAGTCGAGTCTCGAGGTTCCCAGTGTCCGAGTCCAAGTCGCGTCACAAATAAAAGAGGGTCTACAAAAATCACACGTGACAGATGTCTGTTGAAAATAGCAGACGTCGTCCCAGACTTCTCCTCAGTCTGACGCTGAAAAATTGTGCGTTCAGCAGAGCTCTGCCCCCCCCCCCCCGCCCCTCGCCCCTCGCAGGAGACTGTTACAGCCTAAATTGACAGACCTATCAAACATATAAGTTGTCAGGGACTTCATCCACCTTCGAGTCCGATTCCATGAAAGCTCGAGTCCTCTTGCATTAATCCTCGAGTGAGGATGTATGTACAGTGCATGTACGTGCCAGGCAAGGATGGAAACAGGCAAAGATGGTAACTAAGGGGTTGGGACTTAGTTAGCGGTCTCCATGAGTACAGCCTCGCTTTGAGGGGAAAAAAAAGAACTTGCTGTGAAATGTTGATGTTGGCAGACGTCTCCCTGTGGCCCATGTTTGGCTCGGTTTCCTCCCATTTCGTGATCTGAAAGCACACAGAAAGCGCAGACGGCTGAGTGAGCTGTGACCTTTGAGAACTTCCAGGTCAGAGGTCAGTCATAATCTGCCTATCACCATTCCTGTCATAACCCGTCTGACATTTCACTGGTCCTGACTCCAAATGTCAAGTCATAATCTGTGAGGCTGAGCTCTGCCAGGTCACGGCTCTCCCGCCTCTCACCAATACATTTTCCCTTTTTATCCGAGTACTTTTCTCTCTATTTCAACATTTTTGGGGGTTTCATAAACAAGCTGGATGTGTTTATGATATCAAAGTCTGTCTGAAACGAAATTGGAAACTGCCCACACGGGTGCAAGTGAGTTGTCTCGCATTCTCCTCAGTCACTGAGCGAGCTCTCCGGATTTGTGCCGGAGGTCAGCAGCGGCCCACATCTTTTCACTCGAATGAGATAGACGGAAGGTAAATAAGTATTGTTGCTGGTGTCTTCTTCCATTCTGAGCCCGTGGGAAGACGGAGGGAGATCATTTGGTGCTGGTGTCCCCCCCTCGTAATAGGGAGATGGATTGTGAGAGAAAAGGAGTGTCGGGTCTCATTTATGCCTTGATTCCTCGATTTCTTTATATATATTTCCCCCGCATGCGGCCTGCCAAATTCATGCCATGGTGTGTGTGTGTGTGTGTGTGTGTGTGTGTTTTCGTTTGCGTGCATACATATGTGTGCGCGTGTTCTTGCTTGATCTGTGGGTGAATTGCAAACTGGCGATGCATGCTCATTAAACTTTAATATATACAGTAACAATGTAGGTGCAGTAGCGGTCATTTCATTTCCGCTGAGTTCGAGATTCAGAGGAACTAATATGGAAGTTTTAGAGGTGATGTGAAATGAGGATTTGAGCTGAGGAATGAGGAATGTTGTTATTTATGGGAATTTTGCTTTTTCAAAAATGAGTTTTTTTGACCTTCTGTATCTACTGTTTAAAAATTCTACAGACCGGCAAATGTGCGAGAGAAAAGTTTCTAGTTACTACTGTGGATATAGTGTTTAGGGTTCAGCTCAGTCTTGAACAGTAATTAGATTCACAGGTGATTGAAACAATTTCTACCCAAGAATATAAATCCAAATAAGGCCCAAAGGTCTGTTATCTGTCCTGATCACTAGGACATCATTTCTGAAAACATTTTACCACCTCCATGTTACTCTCCATCGGCTGCACAGATCTCAAGTCTAAACGATGCTCCTTTTTAAAAGAGTTTTTGACGACACATCTTCAGAATGTTCCCTTGGAATACTCTTTGTCCAATCAGGAGATGGTTCTCATCAACTACACATCTTCTTTGACAAAACACACAAAAAATAACCTCTATTAAAGCAATTCCCACTTTTGCATAGCAGGTCTGTGACAAACTCACACTCGTCCGTCGGGCTCTTTGAAGCAGCACAATGATTTTCTCTGACTGTAATCACTTTAAGACATGATGTCTTTGAGAGCTCCTCATCGTGCATCACAGTGGTGATTCTTGCCTGCGTGGCAGATGGTTTGATCTTGGATCCGTGTCCGATACATTAAATATCAAAAACTGCAGTAGGTTGAATAAACACTGTTAGGGCTTAATAACTGAAAAAAATCTCAAAACCTGCAAAATTAGATACAGTTTAGGGTGAAAATAGATGAAAAAACATGGTGATTGTGTTTACTGTACCGTCCATTCAGTGATCATCATTTGGATAAAAATCAATTTAGAAAAGGATTCATTTATACCCCCAAGACAGTCCATCTTCATATAACATGCATCAGATATTGATACCACTTTCCATTACCATTAATGCCTCTTACTTTGATGTATTTCATGGATTTAGGTCATGAGGTTTTATGGCAGCACTTTAAAGGTTGGTAAAATCTATTCCTGCAAATTAAAAGCCAAGTAAACCTGTTTCTTTTTTCTTTTTTCTGGGTTTATCCTCCCCTACATCCCCTGTTCCCATTTCTTTCATCACTCAGCCAACACCCACTTCTTCCTGTCATGTACATGTCATGCCTGTCGGTGCCGATTCTGACGTATTCAGACACCTGGAGTGCTGTGAGAAATGTCAGATCTCCTCCACGGCCACGCAGAAGTGTGCGATGAGCCGATGAGGAACTTCTCCACGAGGCCACGAGCGCCAAACCCATCTCCCAGGCCTGCGGCCACGACCCCATCTCCAGCTCCCCATCCGCTGCCGTGCACTTTCCCTGCCATTTAATCGCGGTACGTATAGATGTCAAACGCATCACACCCCCCGCGACGGCGGCCTCCCTTTACATTCCACGTCGCTCTTTTCCCCTGTATATGGTGAAGGTGTGGAGGGAGCTCTCAATTGTTGTGACATATATAGGTCCTGTGTGTTTAATGGTGTGTGTGTGTGAGAGTAAGAAAACGGTATGGGGTTGGGGGGTGGGGGGGGGGGGGGGGGGGGCCCGAATGCGTTTGTGTCAGTCACGGAGACACACAGATTACGATCACTTCCCCTCAATTACGCTTTATAAAAGGAGCGGTGGAGGGATCCAGGGAGAAGAATGGTGAAAGTGGTAGAGAGAAGGGAAGGAAAGATCTCAATTATAAAAAAAAATGGAACTCGTCTCTGAACTTCAAAGACGGAATCGCATTCCTCCCATTTCATTTTCTGATCAGTGAAGATTACTGTCACATATACATATCACATGTAATTCCGCTCACACGGTCGCTAAAACTATCTTGGCGTGTGTTTTACACAGTAGAAAACGGAGAAAATCGGCCTGCGTGGCCTACATTTATTACTCTGATCCATAACATGACGTAATTGCATCATCTGTCCACCCAACATTTCTCGAGCCCTCAGGCACTCGTAACTGAAGTGACAGACGGTGACGGTGTGTGTATGTGTTTTTATGCGCATGTATGTGCACGTGTGTGTGTGTGTGTGTGTGTGCGTGTGTGTGTGTTTAGGCCCTCGTACACAAGCTGGAAGCGCAGCACAGGTTGTGTTTGAATTGATGGCCAATCGTTGTGTTTTTGCACGTCCGTATGTTTCAACCCGCAGCTAGATCCACCATCTGTCTGAGTAGGATGCTAATTTAGCCCTCCTGTCACAATCGGCCGTCTCTGTATTCCCCCACTGTCTACCATCGCCTGCTCTGTCGCCTGACGACCGCTGCGGCCTGCTTTGCACACTTGTTACCAGGCCGCTTCCTGACTCCTGCGAGCAGCGCTGGTGGTTGGAGGTGAGAGCCCTGAGGGTGGGTGCGCCTGTAATGGAAGGGAGGTGTAAGCCACGGGTTCAGCCGCTCCGTGGCTTGTCTCAGGCATAGCCTGGGGAGGCACGTCAGGATATTTTCTGGATAATCACTCAATGCCGTGGGTGTTTGACCCACTGCTCGGAGCGGGGTGGGGTGGGGGTGGGGGGAGGATGGTGAGACTGCAGAGTATTTTGCTCATGGAGGTCAAGAGGGTGAAGGGTGAGAAAATGTGTGTGTGTGTAAATTCACACACACACACACACACACACACACACATAAAGCTAAATTTGTAATTGTGAATCATATCACAAATACATGTATTGGCATCATAAGCCATTTTAACAGTGAAAAAAAAAATGAATGAATGGTGGCTAGAGTTAACCCATGAAATGCAGTCACTGTGGGTCAACATGTGGCAATTAGCAGATAACTGTAAAGGCTAAAATGCAGTGTACCGGTGCAGAAGATTCATAAGGCCAGTGATGTCACACACACACACACACACACACACACACACACACACACACACACACACAACGAAGACCAAGCACAGTGAGGTTATGGCTAAACCACTAAATGCACTGAACTGAGGAATGAATCATTTTATTACTCACGGATTCAAGGATGTGTTTTTTCTTCCTTTTCAAGAAGAACAAAGTGTTGCTGACACTGAAGCATGTCATTGACAATTATTGGACAGCAGAAGGAGTATCTTCTGTGTGCATGTGATACGTCACAAACAACCAAGACATTTGACAGAGTCGGAGCGGTATAGTGAAGTGAAGGCGATTTATTTTGAACTCCCAACACAAATTTTACAAAGGTTCTCGAAAAGTGGCGGAGAGTGGGACAATGTGGTTGTTGACCATTTAGAGAACGGACAGGAGACCTGCCGCTCTTATCCAAAAAGTAACTTCACCAAAACAATACGGAGGTGTCACTATAACCAAATCAATTAGTGTTCCTATAGACACAATATTGTGAAAATGTAAAGTGTACCCCAAATTTATTTAAGTCCTACCACATACCTTTATTTTTCATTGCTAAAGGATATCTTTGCACTAACAGCCTCAGGGGGCAGGAGTGCTCGGGACAGAGAGCCCGCCTCCCTTCAGGTGTAGCGCCTGTTGTTCAAGGTCCTGTGTGGTGATAGGCCAGCCTCGGTCAGAGGTAACCAATGAGCAGGCACGACTGCACCGCTCAGCTGGTTGACACCTGGAGAGAAAAAAACAGGAGGGAGAGAGACAGAAAAGCAAAAGGGGAGGGGGAAACAAAAGCTCCTCGCCGCTGCCTGACATGTAGGGTTTATTAGGGATAGGTCCGTGTTTGCTCAGACACACTTGTACACGTGTCTCCTGATTTAATAGTTTCTTTTAAACCTATTCAAGTCGGATACGGACTCCAGATGTCTCCTTGAGTCATTTGAACCAGACCGGATTAAACTCCCGGGAGAGACACCAAAAACGAAACGGCCACTGTGAGGATGAGCCTTTCAATTACCTCGCCTGATGAGTGAGGTTCAGCAACACTGTACCGCAGCTATCACAGGTACCCGCGCTGCATTTCTTGCCACAAGTCAGCCATCTGAACCCGCGAGGACTTTGAGACCCATACCTTCGGGGACGGATATTGGCGTGACGCATCAAGAGGTGGGGGGAGGCGATAATGAACGCAGCGCGCCATGTTGTTGGCGCATTCCCGGCCTCCCCCCGGAGCTCGGCGGAGCTGTCATGTAAAACCAAAGCTGCATCTGAGGACCGCACATGCATACACCTATATTCAATGATCGTATTTGAAGGCAAAGGTGGAGGCATTGCTGCGGGGGCATTGCTCGCCGCAGGGACGGAGTTAAAAAGAGAGAGGCGGCGTGTTTGCGCGTGTGAAGAGACGCTTGTAGAGGGAGAGCGATGAAGACGGAAGGAAGAGGAACGGGTGATTGAGACAAAAGCAGATGAGAGGAGAGTTGAGTGTGTCCTGTGTGATAAACAGCGACATGGCTCATCATTACAGGAAGCACCAGGCGAGCGGCGCAGCCCATCTGCCGGCTAATACATACTAATGCTCTCGCCGCACTGTACAGCCACCATCAAAGGCCCAGGACACGGAGCGTGGCACGTGCGCTCCACAGCACAGTTGTTGGAAACGCAGGAGAGGAGTAAATCAAAGCAGGGTTGTTTTTTTTTAACTTCACAGATGGACCACGGTAACAGTGGGAAACGCAATCATAGATGTTGATGTGCCGGCGGACAATAAATCCATGTAAATTCACAGCTGGATTGAAAGTCGCGGCAACGCCTGCAGGGTGTCCGTATAGCTGCTGCCTGCATCATTTTGTCAAATCAGGGGCTGAGTGTCCCGGTGATATGAATTCAAAAACGTCCGACGTCTCAACAGTGTGAACATCATACAAAACCTAATGGGTTGGACTTCGCCGCCGCCTCTGCCGCCCCTGCACGCCACCCCCTGCACGCCGCACGCTGTCATCCATCAAATCCGTTTTTTCCACCACGACGTGTACCTGCACTGCGCTGGCACATTTGAGCTGCATTACAGTTGCCCTATTTTCTTCTCTCTTTCCCCTCGTTAACCCCAAAAACACGAGTGTAGAGGACGGTCCGTCACACAGTGCTGTTTACCGACTCAGGATGATTTCAAACAGGTTTGAATCCCCAAGTGGCCATTTTTTACACCCATTCAGGCATGCTATTGCCTCTGATTTTGTGTGTTTTGTTCTTTCCTTTTTCACTTGTGTGTGTGTGTGTGTGTGTGTGTGTGTGTGTGTGAGAGAGAGAGGTATCAGTGGTGTAAACAGTGAATGTCCCCAGTGTATGGAGGTATTACACTGAAGCGCGGCCATGCATACAGGCCTAGGAGGGCCTTTCTGAATCACTGGACAGGACTAGAGCGACCTTTTCAACACACATTAAAACAGGGTCACCTCACTGAGATACAGGTTTGCGGGGGGAAGCGACACGGAGAGGGCAGGGTGAGGAGCAGTGAGACGCAGATGGGGGGGGGGGGTTTGCATGCGAGCCCACTCATCACTTTTACATCGTGAAAACGTGCCCTTTCATCGTCACCGTATTCCCGCGTGCATCGGTCCATATGCGTGTGTGTTCCGCGGCTCTGGAGAAGAACACGTATACTGTACGCGGTCACGATATGTCGTCAGATCTATTGTGTTGATTTGTTTGGAAAGGATTCAAAGTTTCCCCCCTGTGCGAGGGCTAATCAGAGCAGAATACAGGGCGATGTTTTTGCACGCACAGCGGAGCTGCGCTGCGATCGGAGAAGTTGCACAGCCGTCCGTGTTGTCATTTTTGATATCAACTCGCGTATCCAATCACAGCGCAGGACCTGCGTTCCCGTATGGGGCCTAAATAAAACACACGCATGGATGCACTTCTCCTACCTCAGCAACAATCTGTACGAAAACGTCTCCACATATCAAACCAGTTTGTGTGTGCGTGTGCGTGTGCTTGTGTGCACGCCTCTCATGTGTGTGTCCATGTGTGCAAGAGTGCATGTGTGTCTCAGTGCATCAGACCGGTGAAGAGAAGAATAACCCAATTATAGAGACAGTCTGCCTCACAGACATACAGTATGTACACGGGTAGAAAGAGAGGCGTGTGTGTGCGTGTGTGTGTGTGTGTTTGTGTGTGTGTGTGTGTGTGTGTGTGTGTGTGAGTGTGTGTGTGTGTGTGTGTGTAGGAGACAAAGACGAGCACAATGAGGGAGAGGGATTTTTTGATGAAAAGAACCCAGCAGAAGAGGGGGAGAACCCGGGGAGCAATCGCAAGGCTCGGATGAACGAATGCCGAATGAACAGGTTGCGTACTGAACAAAGGTGAGCTGGTAAATACACAGCCAGCTCTGGAAAAGTCTGATATGTGGGGTGAACGCAAATATTGAAATATTAGGATTTATTTAAATGAGGAATCCTGAGGGTGGTGCTGCACCACGCACGCCTCAGTTAATGTACAAAGTACTTTTCCCTTTGCAGTTTTTTTTTTTTTTAAAGGGGGGTGGAATAGGAGGGGAGTATGGCCCTGAACCTGACAATTTGAGGATGTGGTTGCATAGCAACAGACAGCAGCCGACTATCTAAAAAGCAAAAAAAGGCAAGGCTATTTGGCTTGTTAAATATTCTCTGCCTGCCAGGACAGCACTCAAAGCCAAATGTGTTACCACAGAATCAGATTTAGAAATGCAGCCTTAAAAAAAAGCACATCAGGTTAGAAGACGTACACAACAACAACATTTCATCGGTTTCTCTCCAAACTCTGACTTTATTGAAATTTTTTATCAGTGGAATATCAAACATGGACATGAATACAGCACATCATTTGTTTATCTCCAGACGATAGCCCGTTGCCTCTGATATAATATTCAACGTGACAAAAAGATGAGTTCTTCCGCATTGAACCACATACTTCACTGTCCACATGGAAAGCACATATCGCGCTCACACATTATCTAATAAACCCGTATACAATGGGGAATTAGCATTCGAAATGCCATTTGTGTGTGTGGGAGCTTATAACATGCGCTGGGGATCAAAATCAAGGCGTTTTGTCATATTACAGATAAACACAAAGCAATTTCCCCCTGAATTTATTAACATTTCAGACGTTGGATCCTCAATGTCCAGACACCGAGGGATGCATGCGTCTCATACATGTGTGTCCTGCAGGTTAGGGCGATTTTAATGAAGCAGTAATCTGCAGAAGTTGTTTTGTTGTTTATAAAGTCGTCTGTAGATTAAAACAGACAAAAAATGAAATGCGAAGACATTCTGCCAAAAGGACAAACAAGATTCCCTATGGAATGCCTCCAGTATACAAAGCCCACACATTACCTACCATTGAATAATACATCAAAAACACCTTCTTCTTTTCTTTTTTTTTGCTTAATCTAGTTTGTGTTGAATCCATACTAGCCCTGAAAAAATCAAAGCCCTCTGCCTCCACGAGCTTTTGCCAACTTTGCAGCCTCTCCACTATCTCCAGCCGTGGTTATTAAGGTTTTTCGTTTGCACACGAGTAGGACGCTGTTGCTCCGGGATATATTGTAAGTGACTGCTGTTGATCTTGCCACCAGTGTTTCTCACAAAAGCTGTGAATAATAGATAGGAAAGCTGACCAGAGATAATGTGTCTCTCATTGAGGACGTAGCTCCTAGCGCAAGCGGCGTCTGAGAGAATTCTAACAAGGAGCGATTTTTTTTTTCTTCATTCTATCTCGCCCTCTCTTTTTTATTTTTTCGCAGAGCCGCAGAATGTTCCTCTTCTTGTTGGCTCTCATGCATTTATTAATAACAGAGTTCCTTTCAAAACATCTCCTCTGGATAAGATGGATAACACATCCCTTTTATCATACGCTCTCCCTCACACACACACACACACACACACACACACACACACATGTCGTATATCGCACTGACAGTGATGAGCTATGAAATCGGATGGGAGGGCTGGAGTGCGGTTTCGTAGCCTTTCAACACATAAATTTGGGTCACGGAATAGATTATTACCCCACACATGTCACCCTGACACTGATAGATACACCCAATCCCACACCACTCATAAATTACACATGCTTCATGAAAATTAATGCACAGTTTAAATTGGTAAATGATCATTCTGTCGAATGATATGCACAGCTTTGTTTCTGTTTTCTGTCATACGATTATTCAGCATCTTCACACGTATTAATATAATAATTCTATAAAACTTCCTGTCTGACTAATATTAATATAACTGGTATTGGGTGTGCAACGAAAGGACAGCTTGGGTAACCCTGGTCTGCCTCACAGAGCGCAGTGTCTGGACTGTGGAGGCCATATCAAAAGGATCCTATAGAAAAAAATCAAGATGGACAGCGCTGTCGATGGTGGAGGCACTCCACTGTGCAGAATCCACAGTGTTTGAAGTCAATGGCAGCTTTCAGGGATTTGGTGGAGACTCACGCCTTCTCTTTCCCCAGTCTCGCACGTGAAGGCGGGGTTCTGTGTACGCATGCGAGCGTGTCTTAAGGTGACAAAGTGGTGAAGTACTATTTGAGCTACCCTTTGGAAGCCACTAGTGCAGGTTTTTCTCAAGATTTCAAACTGCTTTTCTGATACAATGACATCTGCTTCCTAACAACTCCTCTTAACTAACAACTTTTTTTTGCATTTGACACATCAGCAGTATTTCATTTCAAGTATATGGGAAACCATAACTGCGGTAAGGCTCGGGGAAAGATCACCGTCATTGTAATAGTTTGTGAAAGTGGGAGACGGGATACCAGTCTCTGGTGTACACATCAAATCAGGCTCCATTCATCCATTCCCACTGACCTCCTCCCTTATAGCAACTGAGAAAGTTGCATTGCTTTGCTACTAAAAGTAAAGACATTTCAAAAAGAAAATGACCAACGCTGTTGAACTTAATCAACTTTCTGGTTGGGTTTCCATAGGCGAAAATGACGGTAAACTATTCCAATGTCTTTAGGATGAATTACAAAAACCTTAAAGACCCCTTCCAGTCACATTTTAATGTATATGAAAATAATCTGCTTCAGATGTCCAATATTTTGTTTAAACTTGTTTACCCCCCAAAAAGTAAAAAAACAACAACCTCTGAAATGGATCTGGATACCATCCGCTCTCTCCCTCATTGAGGAATTCTGAGACTATGAATATTCATGATATGCAAATAACACAGGCCACGCCCCGGCCACCACAGCTGATTAGGTTGACCGATGGAATAATGTGCCCAACAAGACGACTAGCGGCAACATTGGCGAGACTCAGACATAACGTTTTCACCGAATGCTTCTGCTGACGCTAACTGTCTGCTGACACACCCGCCGTCCTCTCGTGGACGCGCTGCCTCTGCTGCACTGGAAGTTTCCGGTCTCTTCGCCTCACATTGGCATTTTCGACAGCGATTGGTTTTCTGTATTCGTGACGTACCAAATCTAGCGCGCCAGGATTCGTTTGTATTTCAAATTTCAGAGAAGTGACACAGAAATCTACTCCTCCAGGGGAGGAATGCGAAAAACACCTCTATAGTGACACAATTTGCTCAGATACTAAATTCCTAAGTTCCATTTTCATGGAAGCGGCTTGGTCGTAGGAACAAAAACGGACACAAATCGCTGAAGAAAAACGATGATGGTGAAGATGACATCTAGAACCTGGTTGATCGGCAACTTGCTTACTGTGTCAACAGGCCGCAAAGTCCTAGCCTGGGACCCAGACGAATTCTGGGAGCTCATTTACATTTGCTTCGCCAGACTCATGGTCTGGATCCCCTCCATTGGGATGTGATTTCCCTCCGGCAGAAAACTTTCCGGTCCAATCACAACCGATGACCTGATAATGGGCGGGGTTTACACCATGACGCGGACGGAAGCGGCTTTTGTAAACAACCACGGTCGCCGCTGATAAACGAGCATTTCTCCCACAAAAGCGGCAAGACTTGTTCGCAGACATTGTCTCCTCTCTGCTCGAGGCTGTTGACATTTTCACGTCGGTAAGCAGACGTCACAAGAGTTGTCTGGGTTCCCGTTGGTAACGCCTCTTGGAAATCGAAAAACTAATACGTGTTTGACTATTAGTCTGGCTACGCCACGCTGGCAAAGCCTGTGTTTGTGATGGAAACTGGAAACTCTGCAATGATAGTTTCCGGGCTATCAGGCCCCCCCCCTATTTTGGGGGGCCAGGAACTATTGCCAAGGGAAAATAGTTTGACGCAGGTTGTTTGATTTGAAGCAGGTTCCCAAGTTCCTTAAATGGATCCTGGGTTCCAGGAAGAGTTCCTTCAATGATATAACCTACTTACTGCTGCTATCTGCTCATGCATTGTACGTCGTATATGTTATATGTTTTCTAATTGTCTGTTGTGTTAAGCGTAGTCTAGGTATTTCCTTTGTGTACTTTGGGAGAAACCCCAAAGACAACTTTTCACTGAGGCGGACAACAACGTCAATCAATCAACTGATTGAAACAAGCTTTCAGACGATCTATTTCTAGTGGAAAAAAACTGTCCTGTTTACTGTTCAAGCAAACTGAGGCCCTGTTCAGACCTGATGATTCAAGATCTGATCACTCAGACCACACTCGGAGGTGGTCCGGGACGCGTGTGGCCATGTTCCTCTAGCAGGGAACTGAGAGCTGATCACAATGGAGACACATTCCGATGCAGGTGTGAACTGTAGTCGGACCACCAGAGACGGACGTTAATTCCCGATCTGAGCCGCGCGCCTCAATGACGAAAGCCTACTCTGCATAACATGCAGTGTAAAGGGGCCACAGAGGTCGCCGGTGCTCTTAGTGATTCCCGTCCGTTTGGTGGTAGCACCCTGAACACTGCTCCATAAGGCCTGTGTCGATAAGTGTGTTTAACCGCGCTCCAAGGTGTTACAGGAGATCGACTGGCATTTCCCTTCTGGTTCATGCCGTTTGGCTCCGGGGTGATGCAGAGACGGCCTCGTTTGTCTGATGTGGAGATGACAGACAGGAGGTCCGCCCTTCTCGCCCCCGCACGTATCACCTCCTCTCTGTTTGGTGCAACATCAAGGGGATTTGCGTCTTATTTCTAAGGTGAAAAAAGACACAAAAAAAGCAAGCAACATCAATGGAGTCCTGTAAAGGATTTGCCTGGTGTTCTGCATAAACCATCGGCTGCCGAACCATTTATGCAGCCCTTTGTGACTTAGACACTTCAACTTCAATCGATCAGCTGGGGAACGGGCCAAGCCTTCGTAGATTCACCCTCTCCTCCCACGAAACGCAGCGATGGAGCCATGATGGGTTTTTAATTCTGGGGAGAGAAGACGGAGGAAAGGTGAAGGGGAGAGGAGGGAAAGTGAATATGACAGCTTCCTCCCACTGGGTTTGGCTCCAGCTGGAGGTCGGAACTTCCTCCCTGTCATTTGTTCTTCTTCTGTCTTAAGTTTTATAATTTCCTCTACCTTTTTTCCTTCTGGCCTTCCCTGTGCTCCCTATGTTCCACTTCCCTTCATCTGAATTACTTTTTCACTTCCCTCCTCTCCTTTCAAATCTTCAACGCATGTTCCCCTCCCTTCTTTTAATTTCAATTTTTCCTTCACCGTCTTTCCTTCTTCATGCCTTCCTTCCTTCCTTCCCCCTGCTCCCTTTCTTTCTTTCTTTTTTTTTGCTGTCTGTAAACAAGACTGCACAAGGAAGGTCAATAAACATCCGTGCTCCTCGTTAACATCCAACTGTCATGACCGTTAGAACTGCAGATCCTGAAAAAGTCTTATCAGTGTTTTCCCCTATTCCTGCTGATATCAGCTGCCCCCCCCCCCCCCCCTCCACACACACACACACACACACACACACACACACACACACACACACATACATGCGCGCGCGCGCAAGCACACTGTTATCTCTGCTATCTAATGTTTAGCCAACTCGGAGCTAATCCAGTGTGAACCCACTCCCTGGATTGTGCTCAGCAGTTTGCAAACAGATTTGGTGAACAGACGCACACACACACACGCACGCGCACACGCACACACACACACACACACACACACAGACAGACAGAGGGAGTCAAAGAATTTGGCCCTGCAGCAGGGAACATCACGCTCCAGTAATGTGATGCTGAGGCAAAACAGTATAGTGTGTGGCAGTAACATAAAATGTGCATCTCAGTGCGAGGACGAGGGAACATGAGGATAGTTGATGCTCTCTGCATGTGATGTCTGATTGCTCTCGCAGTGAACTCACTGTCCTCACATCACACACACACACACACACACACACACACACACATAAGCACATTATAGGGAGATAATTCCACTATTCCAGAGGTTGACTTTGGTAGCACGCGGCCAGCATTACTCAAGTTTCTCAGGCGCCAGTGATAAGATGTCTTATCATACACTTAGAACTTCACTCCGTTATCTTTCAGCAGCGCAAACCTTCTGACCAAATAGTTCCAGGTGTTAACAAAAACAACAGCAACAAAGTATCGAATGGTGCAATTTACACCGGACGCGACGCCACGCGACTTATCCGCGCGAGTAGATTATACATACAAAGTCAACGCACAGACACAAGTAGACGCGGATTCTCGAGTGTAGCGCGAAGATGGGAAATTTCGCTTAAGTTGAAGTATTTGAACTCCAGAGAATTGCAGAGTCATTGTCATTGTCGCTGCGTGCGGGCTGAACGACCGGGTTGCTATTTGCAATCGTGACCGGGTGAAGAAGTAGAGGGCCCCGGCAGAAAGTGAATGAGGAAGTGGGACTCCAGCTTTAGCCCCGGTTCGCACCATCGGCGTTCTGCTCTGCTTCTTTCTCCTCCAACAGTTCATTTTTACGCGCGTGTGTGTGTGTGTGCGCGCGGGAAAATTTGCACGGCGTCCCGTGTGAACGCACCGTGAGAGACAAGAACGACGTCTTTGCCACAGTCTGAGGCTACATCACCACAGTAATGCGTTTGATCCTCACTCCTCCAGAGCACTCCGGCGGGAAACTCAGGGGGCTGCGTTTGAGTCTGGACGGGCAGATATTACACCGTCACCCACGTCCACTTTTCTGACGCAGTCTCAACAGTCACATCTCGTCTGCAGGCAAGCGGGTCACTTTCCAACAAGTCCACACAAACACTTAAAAATAGCCACATCTATGGACTTATTTTACTATCTTTATTTAAGAGCGTGGTCTTTCGGTTTGTGCGCATTGCTCAGGGATTTCACGTTCGGATTTGTCATTTGTTCCTTCAAAATCTGCCCTTGCACTCCAATAACTCCTTTGGGTGCTCAAATAGTTTCTTTGCGCATTCACATTTATTCTGCTTCTGCTCAAACTGAAAATATGTTTTTGCTCGCACCGAGATTATGTTGTTTCTCGCACAGATTTCCTGCTCTCACCTTCAACTCTTCTCCTCGCACTCGCACTTCTTCTGCGCGCTCTCGACCTGTCTGCTTACGGATTTCTGCTGCGCGCTTGGATTTTTTGTGTGTGACAACCCTATCAAAAATCCCAAACCAGTAGGATTCCAGGTGTAGCGCTGACCAATGAAAAGATCGCCGTCAATTTGCGGGTGCGTTCGCTTACTTCTTAGAGCGTCCCGTGCGGGCGGTTAGCCGGTTCAGCCACGCCCGTGAGCGAATGGCCGGCGTTATGGCCCAACTGGTTTTCCGATTTAACTGGTTGCCGTACCTAACAGCTGCAGATGTTATCGGCAGATTAGTCACTCATTCACAAACATATTAGTTGCGATTTGCATGTCGCATCGGGTCACATCTCAGATTTTGAAGGAAAGAATGACAAATCTGAACGTGAAATCACTAGGTAATGCGCTCTTCAATAAAGAGAGTAAAATAACTCCATACACATCCTAGAATCCCCCCCCCCCTTAAAAATGAAATAAAATGTCCGACTAAGTTCGCTCATTCCCTCAATGAACTTGTTTCCACTTGTTATAAAAGCGATTTTTCTCCTTTCCGAATTCTTTTTTTTTTTTTTTTTTTTTTTTTTTTTTTACAGAAACCAGGACCAGTATGTTGAGTGAAAAGACAAAAACTCCACTTCATGACTCATAAGGATGGATGTTGGTTGTTTTTTTTTTGCCGTGTGGAGCAGAGATGTTGATACGACTTTCAATTCTTCCACTTCCCTCGCACGCTCTCGACGGTCTGCACAGCCTCTCTCTGTCTCAGCCTCTCTCTGTGTCTCCTGTTTTCTCAGGAGACCTGGTTAGATAAGACTGCCTGGGCCATAAAAGCAACAAAGAGCCCGGGGAGAAGAGCCTGACACGAAGAAACATTCACTAAGTGTGAAGTATAGAGGCAAAAAAATTAAAATAATGTGCTGTTCTGAAGCAATGAAAAAGCGCGCGCGCGCGCACACACACACACACACTCATGTGGGTGACAAACACAGACAACCCATTTTTCTTTCTCTCGTCTGATCTTTCTTCTTCCTGTCTCCTCCATCTCCTCCTCCTCCTTTCTTGAAAGTTTCTATTTGTGGAATCCCTCGAGGCCTCCGCGTGGTCATGGTTTTATTATTATTGCCCGATCAGTCTGGTCCAACGTGAGCCGTTTGGCTGCTCCCCTCCTCAGACTCACTCCCGCGTGTGTAACATTGTCCTCAGAAAACGGTTCAGTCCACCTGTTCTGTGTGTGTGTGTGTGTGTGTGTGTGCGCCAACAGTCTGCTATTACTGTACATACAGCTCCGCCTCGTCGACTCGGTGTTGTGGGACAAACACGCCTCACTCCACACCTCTTCACTTGCACTGGCCGTTGTTTGAGTCCCGCGTACAGTACAGTACAGTACAGTACAGTACAGTACCGCAGTGATCAAACTAATGAGCAAACTGGAACGGCACTCAGTAGAGAACGCACTTCTGCCAAGGACCAACAAGCCCCCCTTAAATTCAATCAGGCCGCACCAAATTGCACACACACATAGATGCAGTTAATATGCTGTATTTTTTCTTTTTGCATCAACATCCTTGGCAAACCGCTCACAATCTCACAATGTAACAATGAATTATAAAAATGTCCTATCCTCCCACAGAGTTTTGTGGCCGGGACGGGACGGACATGAGGTATGAAAAAAAAATCAAAAGAGCCAAATGCAGAGCGAGAAATCTCCATTTCAGCAAGCTGCGTGGTGCATTCATGTAAATCGTTTTGTAACACTGGTGTTTGATTCTGCCACGTGGGAGAGTCACATTTGGTTCCAACGTAGGCGGCGGCGTTGGCCCTGCAGGGCACTCGAGGCTCCGGCCTGGGATCTATTCATCTGTCATTCCAGTCAAGCCCCCCAAAATAGAAAGAAGATATTGTTGATCAAGAAAAAAATTTAAAAAATACAAGTAGCCTTTGGGTCCTCTGTCTGTCATCCAATCATCTGATCTGATTCTTGCTACTTGGGATATGTGCATGTTGTGTGAGCAAAGTGAGAGAGAGAGAGAGAGAATGTTAAGGGATGAGGTTAAATTATGTTATGGAGAACAGACATGATCAGATAAGTTATGAACAGCAACATAATGCAGATTGGTGTACATCTGTTTGAATACCGGCCTGTTTCTGGCAGTTGTGCTGTGTGCGTTGAATACTGCATTTATGCCTCATTTTATCACCTGACATCGGTTGGTGTGCGCAAATAACCGATGAAGTCTGTGTACGAAATGCCTGTATCAATTAGATGTGATGAAATGGTCAGATCCAAGATATGATTTTCATTTTGAGAGGTGAAGTGTGAGGGACACCAAAAGACAGAAAGCTAATGGAGAGGTGAAGAAGACGCAGAACAGTTTGTTACGGTTCAACAACAACGTCTCACCTTGTGTGTCATCTTTACTCTTTGCTGCTGAGATCTAATGATATAACATTTCTAAAAATGTCTGTGTTGGCCTAAGCCGCTGATGTAACAAAACCCTAACGACACTCCGGGATTCCAGTTTGGTAGTTTCATGATTCAGCAGCACGAACAACACTTTAACTGATGCTGATTCAAAAGTGAAAACACTTCACTTACTACCGACATCTCCCAGTAGCTTAGGGAAGCTTCTTTTTCTTTTCAGAATCATTCTAGCGATGCAAGCCCTATTTCTTCCAAATTGTAGGACAGCGGGACTAAAAGCCACACTGCTGCACTTCTCTCTCTTTAAGTTTCAATGTTACCATGCTTTAACTCGTTGAGACGCTTTTTTTTCTGACTTGTAGTGTGATCTTAGAAATGAACTTGTGTAACGTGAGTATTGTTATCATAACAAAACCATAATCTCCTTGCACTATGCTTGAGTATAAATAAGGCTCACACACACACACACACACACACACGCGAGAGGAAGGAGCCCAAACAACAGGATGCCTCTGTAAAGGTCCCCCTGTCATTGCAGTAACACCACTGCATCGCCAGCTCAAGATGCGACCAACACTCAGACACTAATCAATGCAATGCACCCTGGGCATTGCTAGGGAATGACCCGTGTGTGTGTGTGTGTGTGTGTGTGTGTGTGTGTGTGCGTGTGGCTCTGTGATATGCACACACACACACACGCGCGCGCACACACCTCCTCAGACAGCTGACCGATTACGCATCATAACCCAGCTGATTTGCCCCATGGGTTGACACTCGCTGTCCAGTCCAATCACATTGCCCTTCCCGGCCGGCCCAGTGGTGTGTGTTTGTCCTGCGCCCGGGTGTTTACATGCTGTGTGTTCATCGAGATATTGCCGTTATTCCATAGCGCTCTAAGCAACGCAATTTGTCACTACTTGTAAAGCGTGCAGCAGGGACAGAAAAGACTGAGGACAACGCAATGGAAGAAAAAGTGTGTCACGGATTTTCAACCGAGTAGCGCAGGATTGGTTTCTGGGGAAGAGGTCACGCTGAGAAATACTTGGAAACCTCTGTGAGGGCTTTGACGGAGCACTCTTGTCCTTACATACATACATGCTCATAAATAGTACTCTGCCGGAGGCTACTGGGGCCGTTCTCTGATGATACACTGTGGCTCACAATCCAAATAAAGACTCCTCAAAACAGCCTCAAACTTCCCAACAAACATTTTTTCTAGAGCTTCACATGTTGAAAAACCCCCCGAATGTCGAGCTTGGCCCCCGTCCCAGCAGATTCGTCATGACCTCTTGAGCACAGCAACACTAAACTCTCAGTGAAACCCCCCCCCCCCAAAAAAACCCTGCTTGTTCGCCTGTAAACTCCCCATTAAAATGATCCGTGGGTTCGAACCGAGCTCCTCCGCCGCTGTCAGATGGCTGTTGTTTGTGATGGCAGAGGCACGGCATGAAAGGGTCTGGGGGTTTAAGGCAGCTACTACTTTGGATGTCATTCGAGTAGGACATTAAGACTGCAGGAAAACAGGCGAAACTCAAAAGCCACTGTGAAACACGCCCTGTAGTTACGATGAAATTGTGAGCTTTGCTTTAGGAGAGCCATGCATACAGGCAGGGATGTATGTGCAGCAGTTAGATACACGCCAGATGGAAACAGACAGACACACATACACACTCACTCCGGGTCCGCGCTGTGCTATTTTGGGAGATGGGGAAGAAAACTGTCCGACTTGGCAAGTGTACATGCTGTATGTGCACCAGTGTAAGCAGTGGGTCCCTGTGCATATGGGGAAGTATAGGGTCTGGCACATGTTGAGTGTGGTGACCCACTTCTTTCTTTGCATCTGGACCTGATAACTCCCCTCTCTCTCTCCTGCAGTAATGGGAATGAGCTTTAGACAGTGACATCTCTATCTGTCTCTATCTGGACTGACTTTGAAACTTGGCTGCAGCTTGTCCAGAGTTTCCTCCGTAATCAGGCAGCAGGGAGCGTGCCATGTGAAAACGAGGAACACGCTGCTCACCGTCCCGTAAAGAAACGTGCACATGAATCACTGCACGGGCCGAGTTTGTTTTCAAAGCTTTTGTGTTTTAAGTGGATGGTTTGCATTTCATATGGCATGAATCCCGAGCCCTCTCGAGCATGGCATGACATTTCGCCATTGTTTGGTTTTTCAGTGGATTGAGGTTACATGTTTCCATTTAGTTACTTACACAAGTCATTCATCTCAAAAAATCTACATTTTCTTAAAGTTGCACTCCCTGATTTTGTCAGAGCTTCCAAGATCCCCTTCAAATCCCAAAACTTTTTTTCACCAACTTTGAATGAGTTAAATATTGTCACATGATGTTGACCCGACCTCAGTATAAGTTGCCATGTTTGCTACGTCGTGTTGAATACTATTGCACAAAATGCTCCAGAATAGGCACATTTGCGTTGAATTTTAAGCGCTGCTGGAAATGGAAATCAGCAGTGCGCCACGATAAAGTGTTCCCTGGCGGGTGCTCAGTTGGTTGGGGTGTGCAACTCTACCACAAGAGGCCACCAGAAAAGTGCAAAACTTACACACCTGGGCTTTGTAGTTATTGTTGGACATCTTGGGATATTTTCTTCATCACTTTAGATGAGAGGACTGATACCACTCTCGTGTCTGTGTACTACAGCCAGAAAGGGATGAGGCTTGCTTAGCATAAAGACTGGAAGCATAGGGGAACCAGCCTGACTCTCCAAAGTCAAAAAAGATGTCCATCATCATCGTTTAAGATCACTAGTCACACATCATACAGTATTTGTTTTGTTAAAGGAGCAGTAATCGATTCTAAAGCAATACACGCTTTGTAAACTCAGCGAACATTTCCTCATGGTTTGTTAGCTGTCGCTTCTGTGTGTGCACCGGAAAAAAATCCGGGTTTTCAGCTCAGCCCAGGCTCTGTAAATCAAAATGTTTAAAAACGGTGCGGACCGTGATAGCGGGTGGTGCTGGAACTCCGCGGTTTTGGCCTAGTGGTTAGTGCTTTGTTCTCCCATACCCGAAAACAATGACAAAGACAGAAAAAAGCTCTCTCCAAAATCACTTGCTGCCCCTTTAAATTTGCACACAAAAATGAACAACAGCATTTGGTTTAAACTCTCCCAAGTGCCATCACCTATTGTCTCTCTGGTGGCAGGGTAGCCAATCTAATTGAACTCATTACAACTCTCAATGACCTGCAACTCCTCTGTCGATACTGTTTTAACTTATGGAAATGGGTGACGTCATTGCTCAATGTCGTTTAGTCCCCGTGCTACACAATGAAGAGTCTGGGTAGATGTTGTGTTGTTTCTGGGCCCAATCCAACTCTTTTCTAAATATCTGAACCCTTTAGTTAACGCTTCAGTCTCCACCACTTTTTAGAAAACTACTGTTCTGCTGCAGGAAATGACTTCATCTCAAATGTTGATTACTTCTGGACTAATTCAAGCCGTTACAGAGCAGAAGGTATACACCCTTGCAGAGAGGGAACAAAGCAATGGCCTGCTAATTTTATCCAGCGTCTGGCTTTTAACTGCCTCTGACATGAACCATGGCAAGACCGGATCCAGACATCTGTGTCTCCAACTTTTATATCCAGCACTATTAGTGAGGGTCCTGCCACTTCTGATTTTATTTTGGCGTCATTGTCTTTTTGTGACAAACAGGTCAATCATGTTAAGTTATCACCGACAGAAATTGACATTTCACCTATAGGAATTAAGTTAATTTATGGTAAAACATAAGCACCTTGGATGAAAGTTGAGGAAGTGTAAAATAATAAAGAAATTACAAAGTTAGACAGCATTATTTTTCTAATTATTACCCATAATTTGAATAACTAATCATCATAGACCAACATTTGCTGAGCTCCAGCAAATGTTGGTTTGCCTAGAATTTGCCTTGAATTTCTAGAAAAGTGGTTTTTCAACAATTACAAATGTATTTGTCATATAACAGCCTGCTTACTGTTTGCCAGTCTGAGTTGATCATGATCTTGAAAGTAGCCCAGGCGACAACAAAGTTTCTATTCTGGTACTTCTTGACCTTTTGGCCTTTAATACAGTTGAACGTGTAATTCTTCTTCAGCGCCTTGAAGACTGTCTAGGCCTTAGAGGCACAGTTCTTAAAAGGCTTTCCTCTTGTCTTACTGGAAGATTGTTGATTGTTTGTGGTGGTTACGTTGAACAGTTGAAGTCAGCATTCCACATGGGGTCCTTCAAGGGTTATTACTTGGTCCACAGCGGTTTTTTTGCTTGTATAATGGACTTGGGTCAATTACTCAGCAACACAATATTTCACACCTCTCCTATGCTGATGACACACAGTTTTACATATCTGTTTCTACCAACAGCTTTAGCCCAGTGAATGACCTCATCCAATACCTTGCTCATGTAAAGTATTGGATGGCCACAAGGTGTTTTACAGCTGGTGAACATGCCAAAAACTTGAATGTGATTTTTAGATGCTAGCGTCAAACAAGAATAACCTCTGTAGCCTTGGAAATGGTTAGATGCTTCCTGTCTCTGTCAAAAACTGGTTTATTTTGATCCAGTTGACCAGATTACAATGATGAATGTTTTGCTGGACTGACAGAGCAGTCTCCAACTCATTCAGAGTATAACCTAAAACAGAAAGATTTCAACATATCACTCCTGATCCTGTCTGGCTCACAGCAAAACAAAGATTGGATTTTTTTTTTTAAATAATTATTACTATTTTTGAATGGATTAGCTCCTTTCATATTTTGTTGAAATTTTCACTGAGTAGACACTGGAGAGATCCCTCAGATCACCAAGCAAAGGTCTCAGTATACTGAGAACACATTTATTATTATAAACACTATATTAATAATAATTATAATGATGATGATAATAATACTGATGATAATACTTTGCTATCCTAGTCCTCTTTAAAGTCATACCTTCTAATATGTTTAAGTCATGTGTGTCCTATTTTTTTCCTTTTGATCTTGAAGCACATTAAGTCAACACCTGTTGTATCAAATGTTCCGCATAAATCAACTCGACTTGTCTTGACGTGACAAGCAGTTACATGCTGTAAATATTTTTTTAACTGGGTGCTGTGAATTCCTAAAGTCTCTGCTAGTTGCCTGGCAACCTCACCCTCTATCTCCCCATGAAACTTTTTTTTAAATTTCTGTTTGCGTACAGAATTTTTTTGGGCTCATGAAAATATAAATTTAGGACTGATTACAGCAACCAGAAACCTTTATTTAACCACTAACAGTCATTAACTGAATGAGATTAATGGCGTTGCAGGGCTCCTTCTGCAGCTGGCTGTTTGTAGGTACAAGGTGGAGACAGGGTTTTTATTCTTTTTTAACGACTATTGTTTGATTGCCACAGATCAGATTGATTGTCACAATTTTAGCTCTTATATGTCCACAGACATAACACCTGGGCTTAGTCCCTCATAGATGAACTGCGAGGACTGACAGCTCCCAGTCAATCAGATGGGCTTTAGAGGACAAAACTGAACTAACCCTTTAAATGCCTGGACCGTCTTCAATTTTCAAATCTCTTTGTGAGTCGCTGACCTTACCGGGACACAATGACCCAGTTGGATTTTACTGCACCTTCTAATATACTTGCCTTTCCTTCCCCCCCAACTCCCTTGGGCCTATTGACGTTCACCTCAGGATAAAGACATTGTTAGTGTGACTGAGGAATGTTGCTCCGGAGACTGACTTCCACTGCCACACGGGGTCCCGGGGGAGCCACACTCACGTTAGCCTGATCTATCTGCTTTGCTATTGGCATTGATCCGTGTTCAGTGTCGATGCCGGTGCTGCAGAGTAATGATCACACGCAGCCGGTCGGACGCACACAACGGACACAGTCAATCTGAGCATGGAAGGAGATGCGGGGAGAATTGCTACACACACACACTCACACACACACACACACACTCGCTGTATATCCACAACTGCCTGAACAAGCACATGGTACAAAATGTTCCACTCCTGCCGCACTGCAGATCCTCTGCTGCACACACTTGCAACGAGCTGAGTCGAGCAGATATAGCCACAACAACCAAGCGAGTGATGCCAACCCCCCCCCCCCCCCCCACACACACACACGCACGCGCGCACACACACACACACACACACACCTGCTTCTCCTCTCCTCCGCCTCCTCCTCTCTCTGCAGCTGAAAGCCAGAGCAGACAGATAGGCGGGCAGCCAGAGACGGACTAATCCTCCCACAGTGAGAGACGTTTCGGGCGGTGTATGATGAAAATCAAGCTAAACTGACAGAGAGAGAGAGAGAGAGAGAGAGAGAGAGGGAGAGAGGGAGGGGGGGTGAGCAAGGAAGCGGGATGAGGCAAAAGGGGAAAAGTGAAGCAAGGATAGAGATTAGCAAAACCATGAGGACAAATCTGGATTTTTTTTAAAGCATTAGTGTGAAAGGTTTGTGAGTTAGTGAGGAATTAGATCCAGCTATTTTTTTTTAAATGCCTCTCCTTCTTTCTTCCTCTCTCTCCCAAACCCCTTTCCTCCCTCCTCACCGTGCCACTGTCTTGCACTCCTTTTGATAAATATTGCAATTTTGCAAGCCTTCCCTCCCTTTCCAGTGCCTGCTCACCAGTCTCTCTCGCCCATCCTCTCTTCCTTTCCCTCCCTCTCCCTCTCTCTCTGCACCCTCCACCCCCACTCGACATCCCTCTCTCTCTCCCGCTCTCTCCCTCCCTCTCGCTCCCTCTGCCTCTCTCTCCATCTCTCTCCCCGCGTGACTGCGGCTGATGTAGGTCAGTGCGTCTGGAGCCTGTCTGGCGCTGCAGAGAGAGCGTCAGAGCTCCGCGCCTGGTCCGCATCGACCCCCGCAGCGGCTGCGTCCATGCCCGAGCTGAGGACGCCGCTCCCTGGGCTACGTGAGGACAGAGCCAGCCTGCCTGACCTGATCTGACTGGAGGAGGATGCGCATGCAGCAGAGGAGCAGGGCGGCGGGCAGGGGAGGGGGGGCTGCAGGGTGATATAAGGTGGCCGGTGTGCCAGTGAAAGCTTAGTCAGCGTATGTTGTTTGCATGTAGGTCTAACATGTAGATGTACATGTGCCGTTCGCAGGGAGAGACACAGCGGAAGGTAGAAATGCAGGAGATCGAGTGGAGTTACAGTAGACGCTGCAGTCGCTCCTCTCGCCTTGGTGATATGCAGCGCTACAGCCATATTTTTGGGGGGAAATTTTCATGCCGCGTTGCCTTTCGCTCTCCCCACACACACACAAACACGCACACGCTTCATACTCTGTCTGCCTTTCTCTTCACCCGCTGCCTAACTTCTTTACGATGCTTTATGTCTCTCTCCCAGACCCGATGCGTCCGTGTCTGCAGCCGTCGATGTTTCTGCGTAGCGAACCCAGCAAACTCCAAAGTCCGACGCGACTTCCCTTCCCAGAAAATAGAAAGGAAAAACTCTTTGTTCTCTTCGTTCCTCTTTTGCAGTACATCCAATCCTGTGCAGCCCTTTGTGGATCCAGCTCCGAAAGACGTCCGCATCCGAAAAAAGCCCGATATCGAAAGAGTCCATCCTCCACCCGTCGCACGTCGAATGCCATTTTAAACGGAAACCAAAGAGCGCAGGGACGGCGACTTTTGCACAAGAGCTCAGAAGCTCTGTTGATGACTTTTCTATCTCCTGATTCTGTTCTCCTTTCCTTTCCTTCCCCCCTCCTCCTCTGCTCTCATTCTGCGCTCCTTACCACTCCTCTGGCTTTTAGACAATGCCCCCCCAAAAAAACGATCGTTGCATCAGTGTAGTAGAGTGCAGCTGTGAGAGTGGCTGAGCGTGTGCGTGTGTGTGTGTGTGTGTGTGTGTGTGAGCGAGTGTACGTACGTTCGTGAGCGAGTTCGGTGTATGTGGGTCCGTGCGAGAGAGAGTGCGTGTCGATGCTCTCGATTTGACTCTGCGGCACGTCTGGGTCCTGCAGCGGTACGTTGGTACTTAGCTGCCTCTGCCTGTCTCGCTGTGAGTTTGTGGTGCGTTTGTGCATTTGTCTGTGTCTGTTACGTGTGCGAGTCTGTCTGCGTCGCCATGACACAGCAATCATCTGACCTGCCTCCCCGCTCTCCGGAGCGAGGGATGCTGGGAGTTCCTGGGGCGTGGCGTCGCCCGGCCTGACCACGCCTCCTTCTTGCACTCATCCACACGTCTATTTCCCCTCGTCCAACTCCCATCGCTTTTTTTCCCCCTGCCGTGACCGAATCCTCTGGATTACAGTGGCGATAGAGGAGAAGTGAGGACTCCCACATCGCTTCAGACTTTTCTTATCAACTTATTTTAATCTGCTGCCTCATCTCTTCTCTTTTTTCACGACCTTCTGTCAAGGACGCTCTCTCTTTTTGTCTTTGCATTCGGGTGACACTCTTCCTCTGTCGTGCCTTTACTGTTTATGTGCGTCTCCTGGATTTTACCATCCAGTAAATAGAAGGGAGGAAGGAAGGACATGGGGATGAAGGAAGGAAGAAAAAGCTATTTCTCTGTCTCTACGTCTCCAACTTAAAAGCTTGAGTATCAAAATAATATCTCAGGCTTGTGATTTTAGATTGCATTACGTCGTCAGGTGTCATTTTTTTTAGGCCTGAAGTTGAGGACGACGTCTCTGACACGGGGAAGCATCCGGTACTGTGTGTTCTGCAACTTAGAAATAACAGGCTCGGCCGTTGTTGTTGTGTGAGGGCCTGACAGCAGTAGGTGGGTGACATTGTGAGATGGCCGCCCACACTGTCTACCACATCCACACAAAACACAGAGAGGACAAACTCGCCGTGTAATGCCTCACACAAGGAGGCAGCCAGAGAGGAAGAAAGTGTGTGTGCGTGCGTGTGTGTGTGTGTGTGCGTGTATGCAAATCAGTGCTTAGTCTTCAGTTTTCTGTTAAACTGCGGGGTGGAGGGGGTGGGACTTCCCACCGCGGTTTTAAAACTTTCAATCCCTGGAAAACCTCCAATTCAGTTAGGGCCGAGCACGCATGTACACACACACACACACACACACACTGTGCACAAAGGCCTCATTGTGTTTGACCCCGAATGACGAGCAGGCAGGTCAAAGGGGCATGTCGCTCCTCGGCGGTTGAAAAAGCCAAGTAGATGGTAATGAGTAACTCTGTTTGACTCCACGCAGAGACGCACACTCGCTCCCCGCGTCTCCCATCTCTTTGCTTCCTGCCATCGGAGTCTGAATTTTAACCCCTCGCTATTACAACACTCTCTGGCGACCGTTCCCACGTTTTTTTCTTCGTAATGAACCCCATCTCCCTGCTAAGGCGAACACTCACAGTCGCGGCCGCGTGCCGTACTCCTGCAGTTTGCTCCGGGGTGAGCCTGACATATCGAGTTAATGTTTATGCTTTTATTAAAAGATGGCCTGTTAAAGAGTGTGTCAGTCAGTTCTGAAATAATGGAGATTCCGACCTCGCTGCAGCTGCAGTTAATTTGATTTTTATGTCTTTCGTTTTTTTTAAAGCCCTTGAAAGCACTTCGCTACTGCGGCTTCTAATGGAGTGTTTTAGTGTCCCAAGGTTAGCGAAATGCTATTTCACTTGTGTCAGAACACAAACACAAGCTGAATCGTGAAGAATACTAAGAATCTAACTGAGAAAACATAAACATCAGCGCATCGGCCCCACGTAAAAACCCCTCACACGACCTCGACTCCAGTTTTGAATGCGCACTTTGAAGTCGCTGTCGGAGCCAAGCAGCCCTCTCTCACGGCGACACCGTCGCTCTAGGCGTCAACTATGCCGAGACAGAGCGCAGGTGTATTTGGGGTAAACAGCTCTGAAGATGACAGAGCGACGGGGCCCGTGAGATGGGGCTCGGGGCCGCCGCCGCTTCCAGAGCTGTACATCTGCCCGTGACGGAGGGGAGAGCTGCCTGACAGCTGCTCCCCGCACATCAGATAAGATTACAGGTAGACCTGCTCCACCTGTTCAAACAACCTGGGGTCCATGCCGCTTTGTGTGCATCCGTGTTAAGCCCGGGGAGGGAGATAGGGCGAGATAGGGAGCTAATCCAGCGGCAGGTAATCGAGGCAGCTATAGACTGATGAAAGAGCTCATTATTATTTACGCCTTTGATTTATGTAGGTGCAAAAAGGGGGAGGGGGAGGGTAAAGAGGATGAGTTGTGAAATTCTAAAGAGTTCATGAGGTGTGTTTTTTCTTTCTTCAGCCTGACGTGAGTGTTTGTCGTGAATTAAGAACACAAGTTATGACTGCATAGACGGTGTTGTGATAGGGTGCATGAGCGTCTAATCAGATCTTTCTCCTTGGGAAACCATTCACCCGCGTCTTTATTTATCACCGCCCTCCGCGTCCGTGAAGGTGGCGCAGGAAGAATAAAAAGCCTTCACTAGCGGGGCTCATGACATCACCTGCGTGATTCAGTGGTGGCACCGCTCCAGAGGACGGAGATAAATCCTCGGTACATGTTAACACACAAGCACATGCATATGTATACACAATGTACACCCCCCCCCCCCCCCACCCCCCGTCAGCTCCCTTTTGGCTCTAGCCTGACATCTAGCGACACAGGCATTAATGTGATCCTACATGACACAGGCATGTTAACATGATTGGGACTGTGCAGGAGGAGGAATCTGTGCAGCGTATATAGAGGGGGGCTGCTTTTTGTAAGTGTGCAGCCCCCCCCCCCCCCGGATATGGATCTACCCACTTTCATAATATTCCTAATTATTGCTTTTCAGTTTGCTGGTTCACCATAATGAACACTGATATCAGTGTAAACACCTCACTCCCATTTGTTTATACTGCCGCTTGTGATGTAATGGTGTTGAGGGGCCGTGGTGACGCTTTTGTAAATGCCAGGTTGGGGCGAGCTAAGTTTGGCTGGGTCTACCCTCCTCGACATCCCTGGCTCACCGTGCCGCGGTCCGACTAACACAACATGTTGTGGCCGCTTTTGTGTTTTCTCAGCATTTCCTTGTCCCCCCCATGACACAGAATCTAAATTTAGCTCGCCCTCATGAAACTAATGCAGCTCTAAGTATATCCTTGCAATGGGTTCATTGTATATCCTTGCAAACTTCCCCTTGCAGTTCGGCGATCCTGTAAAACGCTTATTTATGTATAAAAATATATACATACACACACGCTCCAAGTTCGTCTTTCTTCCAGTGGAGTCTGACAGGAATGAGGTCAGACACACTGATCCTCCTTGCACATTATTATTATTATTATTATTATTATTACCCGTTTTCTTTTCTTTTTTCTCTTTTTTTTATTCAGCCAATGAGAGGCCAGGGGTGGGAGTGGCCCGACAGAAAAAGCCAGGATGGAGACAGACGCCGATTGGCCTGCGCGTCTCGCGATGAGGCTATATAACGGCGAGGTTCTCGTTGTTGTGTTTACAGTACTATTACAGAGCGCCAAGGAAACAGGGAGACTATGAGAAAACGCAGCTGCTCCATTCAACCACATGGTTCCTCAACCGCACAGACAAGCTGCGCTGCAGACAGCCAGGTTCACTTGAGGGACTCGACGCACTGCTGCTGCTCTCTCCAGCGGCGCGCTCTCAGCCTCGCGGCGCGCGTTTTCAGCCGCACGGGCAGTTGAAAGTTACTGTTAGAAAGAAACGAAAAACAAGATTCGGGATTTATTTCTTATTCCTGTTGTCTCTGTGAAAGCGCAGAGGTAATAGCTGGGAGACGCGGTGTCTCCGAACGCGGGCTGAACTGAGAAAAAAAGAGAGACAGAGGAGAGACTTTGGCGAACTTTTCCTTCAGACCTGTATCCATCAGGCACCTGGTTCTCGCGCGTCTCAAGTCCGAAGGAATATATCTAATTCTTTTTTATTGTTTTTTGCGCACTCGAACTTTGTGAAGTCCCAGCGCCGAGTGTTTCCGAACACCTGGAGGAAAGGATGGTGCAGCACATGAGCCAGACGGAGAGCGCCCACGCGCACTCCCCCGGCGGGGACTCCACGGACACGGGAGACATGGACCTGGAGATGGACGCGTCGCCGACCCCCGAGTCCCCGTCTTCCGGGGCGCGGAGCGACTTGGCGTGGTGCAAAACCCCGACGGGGCACATCAAGAGACCCATGAACGCGTTCATGGTCTGGTCGCAGATCGAGAGGAGGAAGATCATGGAGCAGTCGCCGGACATGCACAACGCTGAGATCTCCAAGAGGCTGGGGAAGCGCTGGAAGCTGCTGAAGGACACAGACAAGATCCCGTTCATCCGCGAGGCGGAGCGACTCAGACTCAAGCACATGGCCGACTACCCAGACTACAAGTACCGGCCCAGGAAGAAGGTCAAGTCGGTCAGCGGAGCGAGTAACAAGGCGGACCGCGCGGAGAAGAGCGGGGAGCGCAGCGCCAAAGCCGGCGTGAAACGGAGCCCCGCGTCCAAAGGAGCGAGCAGGACGCACAAACAGGCGAGCCTGAAGAGCGCCCCGGGGCAGGACTACGCGTCTCCCGGTGACCACCAGGCGCTCTTCAAATCCAGGTCAGTGTCTGGGGCAAGGCAGATCCCAGAGAAGCGCACAGGGGAGGCGAGGCGCGGCCACATGTTCGGCGGCGCAGGCAGTCTGGAGAGCGGCCCCCCCTCCGTGGGAGTACCGGCCAGTCCCACCCTGAGCAGCTCGGCGGAGTCCAGCGACCCGCTCAGCCTGTACGAGGAGCAGAGCCCGGCGGCCAGCGAGTCATCGCACACCGCGCGCCTCCGGTACGCTCGCGCCTCCTCCCCGACCCCGTCCGCCTCTCACTCTTCCTCATCCGTGTCATCGTCCTCCGACGAAGAGTTCGAAGACGAGCGGCTCGACCCGAACCCGAGCCCCGGCTTTGAGAGCATGTCCCTGGGTGGCATGGGCTTCTCCGACGCAGAGCTGGACCGGGACCTGGACTGGAGCTTCGGGGAGTGCGGGGCGGGATCTCACTTCGACTTCCCCGACTACTGCACGCCGGAGGTCAGCGAGATGATCTCGGGAGACTGGCTGGAGTCCACCATCTCCAACCTGGTGTTCACCTACTGAATCGGACCGCGGCGGAGAGGAACCGCGACGTCCCCCCACGTTATGAACTGCTCAGACAGGCGTGTGAGTTCAGACCAGAATATTTCCGCCATTCTTTCGCTAAACAAGGGGGAGTGAAGACAGGAAAGAAAAGGTGGCCTGTGTGCGCGTTGAAGCCCGGGAGCGCGCCGCTCAGACTTGGACAGCGCGCGGTGCGCATGACGGGGACGCGCAAACGAGGGGTGGGGGGGAGAGAGACAAATGCTTAGTTTGCATTTGGACACGGAGGAGGAGTGAATGTAAGCAGCGAGCAGTGAAACACTCGGACTTCAGCTCACATGTCCAACCCGGTCCGCCACGGAGGAGGACTAAGACTGAACTTTGAAACTTTAATGTTATTCTGGGGTCGACAAAAGGGACATTCAACCTGAGAGCTCGTCGTGTGTAAGATATAGCCAATTCACATTGACCATCAAGTTGCTATTCAGGTGCAGTCTTGTAGTTTTTCCCCCCCAGACACGAAATAGATTCAATATCAACAGGCATGCCCTCCCGAGATGAGGAGGATTTTGTTGTGGTTAACTGCGTAACAAAACAAAAAAAAAGTTCATTGCTGCGTAATTACGCAATTTGTGTGACCATAGGACACAGTTCACTATCACCAGCTTCTCTTTCAACGGCAGGACTTCAAAACAAAAACAAAGACTGACTCCAAACTTCAGAAAAAAAAAACTTTTCTTCTGAACCTTTTTTTAAAACACTCAGTGCACAATTCAGGACCAATGTTCCCCCCGACGCGCAATCCTTTCTGCCTAGTGCTTCAACTTTGTAGTTCCTCTGTGTCGAGACGACGTTTTTCTTTTGTATCGATGTATTTATACCGGCCAAACTTTTTTATACATAGAAGTATTGTTCTTGTACAGGTCTCATTTGTGTTCGTGCACATAGACCTGACTGTATCCCGCGCGGAAGGGCTAGAAGTGTGTCTTATTTAAAAAAAAAACAAAACAAAAAAACGTCTTCTCTCACTTTTAAGGAAATGTGAGTGTGTCATGATTTTCTACTTGTATTTTTGTACAAAATCTATAGAAAGGGGGGTTTCTCCGGCGAGTGGGTAGCCTACAACATTGTTGTTTTGGGTCTACATTGCTGTTTAGACGTGCAGAGGGAGGGGGGGGGGGGGGCTTGTTTGGCACAATCTGACCTCACACAGTGTTTACAGTATTTACCCACATGCTTCTTAATGGCACAGTGACTCTAGTTTCACCAGCCAAGTAAACAAAGCACCACTGAAACTCCAGTCTGAGTGGTGACTCTGTTTCCAGTACACATAGACCCACAGTATACAGAGTGGACGATCCCAGAGAGTCACTGTTTTGGATAGAGCTAATACCTCTGTGTGCTTTTTTGAATTATTATTATTATTATTATCATTATCAAGATAAGTTTTATTTGAACCACTGGATGGAATCTCACACTCATTCCACTTTGCCTAGACTTTGGAGGGAGGGAGACGTATGAAGTGCTTCATCTGTTATTGCGCAAATTGCATCAACAACAACAACAACAACAAAAAAGTATTTAACCTTTCTGTACCTGTTGGCTAAGTATAGCAGGCTAATTGTTTTCCTATATTATGGCATGGCAAATAGCATTTGTATTTCAGATTCAGGTATATGTAGCTATAGCTGTTGTGTTTAAGATTTTTTAAAAGAATAATAACATGAAGATATTTATGTAAACTGACTGTACTATAAGCAAAGATTGTGTGTTTTATGTATGATGATGATCAACGACAGGCACTAGGACAGCCATCTTTGGGACATCCTTATGTTGAAGATGATTGTGGTCCAGGAGTTTATTTTTGTTTTGTTTTGTTTATTTTATTTTTTACCTTCAAGACATCTTTTGTATTGTCCCTTTTTTTTTCTTCATTTGTGCAATATGCTGTGTATGATCATGTTTTGTCCAATCATGCCAATATCATTTGATGTTTATTGCTCAAAACCAGCCAATGTTTGGGTCAATCACTGCCTCTCAGACCTCTGTACAGATTGTCGTTTTGGTTTTTTTTTAAACTTGTTTTTCTTTTCTTCCGAGAAGGAAATAAAATCAGCTGGAACTGAAAAAAGTACACATTGCTTCTCTTGTGGTTTTTCTGTTATCTGGTTCTTTGAAGAAAATAAGTACCATCTAGTCGGTTCTAAAAGGTGAGCCTTCATTATCACATTCCGTAGCCGAGGCTTATTCAAAAGCGCCAATTTGATGTTGCATGTTTACACTCCAATTGTGCATGTGAATATGAATGAGTGTGTGTGTGTGTGTGTGTTTGCTGTCGGTAAGTGTGCAGCTGCAGACTGTGAATCGATGGGAGTGGTCTCGTTCTCCCTCTCTTACTCCTTCTGATTGTACACATGCAGAAAACGTGGCTGCCATGGAAACACTGTATCCAAGAGAGAGGGTACAATCCGCTGGGGAGCAGCGTGCCACTATAAGTGTGTGTGTTTGTGTGTGTATGTGTGGTCTGTGTGTGTGCGTGTGCGTGTGTGTGAGGGATAAGGGACCCGAATTATCCGTCAGGGTGGGGTTTGAGGGGTGCAGGGGTGTCAGACGTTTCTGCAAGGCATGACTGGAATAAAGGAGGAGGAGGAGGAGTGTGTCTGGCGGTGGGTGGGAGTGTGTGTGTGTGCCAAAGGGGGGAGGGAGCGGGGTGCAGAGGGAGGTGTGTGTGTCTGTCCTGGTGGATCGAGCAGGAGACTGCTCCCAAATCCAATTAATTCCTTCTGGATGCATTCATTTGTCTAGAACATCTGATGAGAGAGAGACAGGGGGAGGAGAGAGAGAGAGAGACAGGAGGGAGAGAGACCCCTTAGGTATACAGTATTTAGTGTGTATCAATTTACGCCCTATTCCACAAGAGACATTGGTAATTATTTCCATCTCTCTCTCTCTCTCTCTCCCTCTGTCAGGAGAGCTGGGTCGTCTCCAGCTTTCCTCTGACATGTCAGGCTGGGTAATGAGAAAGATAAGGCATGGTCATTACACACACCATCCCGACGACGAGACGCCCGCGCGCCCCAGATGTCTGCAATGAGCCCGGCGTCACACAGGAAAGAGTGCGTGAGGCATGCTCAAGGTGTCCCTGTTTGAGAGAGAGAGAGAGAGAGAGAGAGAGAGAGACAGAGAGAGAGAGAGAGAGAGAGAGAGACATCTTTGTCCTCAGACTGTGATGGATATTTGAGGATGAAACGATACTTGGGGGTGCTGTCCTCATCCACACCGTTAACACACTGACCCACTTAAAGACACGAGTGTGAACACAGATGAGGAGAGGATTGGCATCTGTACTTTATTTCTGCTTCTCCACTATTTCAGGCATAAATGTCCCTTTTTATTATTATTTAACAATGTAAATCAATTGGTAAACTTATGAAACGCAACACATTATCTAACTTTACATCAGCTGCTCCCATTCATTGGGCCCTGCGACAATTGGAGCCTCTTGTCACATTTCACATGTATCTATATCGATGAGCTTTTAGCAGCTCACCCCTCTAGACTGTCACATAGCTTCATTTAAATATGTTTTTCAAGTCTAAAGGAGGAAAAATAATCCCACAGTTTACACACAAAAAACTATTGGAAAGAATTAAAAGAAAAGTCAAAGAAGAAAGAATATATATTTGTGTCGCAGGACTTTATTTTTCTTCTTCTTTCTGCTCCACTAATCATCTCATGATCGTCCAGATTTATCTCGTGACCTTTCCAAAGGGGAGGGCTTGACCCCCGGGGATGGGAACCACTGGAGCAAACCATCCGATTGTATATAGTCATTACGGCCATGGCCACGGTGGCCCACGAGTTTCACTTAATGACACTGGATCCCATTATTTTCTACTGTGCCTCTTCTGGAAGTTTCACTTTGTCAGCAGCACGGGGCAGTTGCAGTACATGTACTTTACGTGCCTCAGACAACGCCGTAATGCTATAGGCAGTATATGATAACATAACAGTTATTGTGTGTATTACCACCATGAGAGAGTAGAAGTATAGGTTTGATGCACATTCTGTTACTAAGTAGTACACCAAAGGTCCCCAGGAATATTACCTTGACAAACATGTAAGATAAACATGGTCATAAAGTGAGAATAGAGCTGCTCACTGCTGCACTGAAAGCCCTTATGGGAATAATGTAGGAATAATATAGAATATTATATCGACAGCCCTGGAGGTAAAACATACAATTAAGTCAACATAAATGCACCTTGGAGCATCACCATATAGACGCACCAGCGGTGCCTGCAGGAGCTCCCTACTGAGCACTGGGGTGATTTTTCTTTTCTTCTCACGCTGCCGGTGAGAAGTTGAAGGCGGGACACAAAGTCCTGTGGCGCGCACGCACAAAGAAATGTACAAAAACCGGCACGCAGCCCAACTTTGTTTTCATTGATCCCTGCCATTTGGCGCGCCTCGAAGGGGTCGAATACAATTGAATCAAATGATTAAAAGATCGGTTGGACAAATTGACAGGAGGGGATTAAAAGACAAAAAAATGAAGATAAAAAAAAGTTTGAAAAGTGAGACTGAACTTGTATCCCCAGTGGTCATGCGTCGGCGTTATGAGTCGAGACAAAAGAAAAAAAGGGGGAGTTGAAGCTGCGAGGTTTTGCGCGTAAAGTTCGGGCGAAGATTGGATCAGCGGGAGCTTGAGGAAAGGCAGGTAGGCTGCGACCACCGCGTTATTATTATTAATGGACGGGCTCTCATACTTTTATTTGAAAGCAGCGTGTCCATATATGTTCTTTAATTCCTCATGTCCCCAAGTTGTTACTTGCCCTGCTATTCCGTTGTCATCCTCGGGAGAAAGTTTTTTATAAAGATGTTTGTTTTTTCTCTCTCAGAGGAGGATTTGCATGCTGTTGTTGTTGTATATATATATATATATTATTGCAGCATTAAATCGCGGTAGAGGTAATTTGTAGGAGTATCCGCGGACATCTGACACTGTCCCTGGACTATAAACGCAACTTCTGCCAGCGCACGCTTCCCTTTCGGCGCCCGCAGCCAGCGAGAGGCGCGTGCCAAGCGCTGCACCGAGAGAGTTCGGTTCCAGTGAATTATTCCGACAATTAAACGCTGTTCGGATAGTCTGCTGCTGCTGCTGCTGCTGACTGTCCCGTTTCAGCACAGCGAGGGCTGGACAGCGGCGTGCGTGTGTGTGCGTGTGTGTGTGGAGCATTGACGACTGATCATTTGTCTAACCTACAGTGTGATGTGATGGGTGAGGATTTGAGTGACCACCAATGTTGGGCAAGTTACTCAGGAAGTGTAATAAGTTACTAATTACTTACTACTCTTTCAAAAATTCATTATATTACCTTACTTATTACTTGATTTTAAAAGTAATCAGTTACGTTACTCGTTACATAACTATATTACTTTTGTGAGGTTCTGCATATTCAGTCATAAGAGCAGCAAGGAGTATCTGATGGTTTTACAGAACATGAAATGTTGCAAAAGACCAAAAGCAGATATTGTGTCCGGCTTCTTGTTCCATTATTTCTGCCCTGGCATATTGAGCGAAGTCCTAATGTTCAGAGGTGAAACAACGGTTGTATGTCATGAGCAGAAGCTTCTCAAACCTCTTATATACGATATACCCAGCGACGAGCTTCTCCAGATCTCTGTCATCCTCCATCCCTCGTTTAGCTTTTTGGCTCGTAGCCGTAGCCGACGTGATGCAGCGTTACTTGGATCAGTAACTGTAATGTAATTACTATTTCGGAAATTGTAATCCCTTACACTACTAGTTACTGGGAAAAGTAATTATACTACGGTAATATATTACTGAGTACTTAGTTACTGCCCAGCACTGGTGACAACACGTACATCACAGTACAATCCAATATGGGGGACAGTTAGTAGAGGGTTAAAATTACGTCTGGCAGTGCAGGTGGGGGGGTTGTTGGGTGGACGGAGGACATGTTTGCCCCAGGGCTCCTGGCAGGACAAACAGGGCAGTGCCCCCATTAAAGTTCCATCAGTAGATAAACTGTGGACTGGCTCAAATTGACTAATTGTGGCACAGAAACATTGGTAAACATATGACCGCGACTCTTGTTTTCATGGGGCGGCTGCTTTTCATAACCAACAATAAACATAAGCATCAGTGATTGCGGCCCATGAACAGATCACACGTCACATATCAGCATGTCTGTTGTCAACAGAGTTGGTGACGTTTTTTCTGCTTGAATCACAAGATGGTGCATGTTGATTTAGGGACCGCAGGTGTTACGCTCTATACCGTCCCCTAACATGATGTAACAGTGTTGAATTGGTTCAACTCATATGCAGATTGTATTGCGATGAAAACCTTAAGATCTCCATGGAATATTCATTTTCGCCGACACCAACTATACATATATAAGAATGAGCAATTTCCAAATTTAAGGTGATCGCAATAAAAGGGTTAATATTCTGGAGAGATGCTGAGCAAACAGTTATTACAGCCTGGATATGAGTGAACTTAGACGAATGTGTCATATTTATTCTGAATTACATACTTTACATACTTTTAGACTGTTAGTTAAATAATAAATAATAATCATTATTTTGGGCATCTTAACGGCGAAACGATAAATCATTCAACCATGTAAAATAACTCGCAGACCAATCAGCTATGAACATTGCAGCCCTCAATATATGTATGACACTGTGAACACTGTAGATATCATTTACTTTTTGATTCTTCTTCGACTCAGACAGGAACAAATACACATCTTCTACTTTCCGCAACCCACAACAACCTGCAGTAGTTCCCATACGGTCCCTTCTGCATCCAGGGCTGAATCGCTTTGCACATGTGTCCATAACAGTGTATCTCTGTGTCACGCATCAGGGAGAGAATCTGTGAGTGCAGACGGTGGCAGATAGCACAATCAGCTCTTACCAACGCTGCCGGACGCAAGGGACAGTATCACCCCCACCTACGTCTCGACTCGGGGCTCTGTGTGCAGTCAGACATCGTGGCACACTGTGTACAGCGTACAGAGGACTCATTGTTCCGCACTGTGCCGCTTGTGTTGCAGCTTAGCATGACAGAGGAACTCTGAGTCATAGTGGTAGGTGTTGTACTGTAGCATGCTTGAAGAGACAGGGACGTGCTCATGAGAACGCCGGCGGCCCCGAGGCTTGGATCCTCATTTCCAAAGGCTTACGTGGCAGAGTGTACAGTCTGGTTTGTGCAGAACAGAAAATTGCACAATGAATTTAAACGCTCAATTTGTAATGTGTCGTCGTCACTGTGACACAATAAACCTCAATATGTCATCCCCTTTGGACTGTTGTTGTGATTTTGGCACCCAGCGGCACCGGGCCTGTAGAAGGAGATTCCAGTTCAAAACCTCATTCAAACAAAGTGGGTTTGGTTGTAAAGAGGTAATGCTTTCCCTGCTGCTGGATCAGGTCCGTGTCCTGTGAGTCGCGGGAAGCCCCCGAACCCAGGGAATGCTAGACGTGACTCGTGAATCTGAGTTAGACAGTCTTCATCAGCATGTCATTGTCCAAACCTTTATCATGCGCTGAAGAGAGCGAAGTTTGTAGTTGAGTCACTAAACCTCGAGTCCAATTCCGAGTCAGTCACGTGGAGTTCCCCACTACCTGCGAGTACGACTCATCAAGGTGGAATTTGATGACAATTCCGGGCGTCTCTGCAGGCAACACAATGACGGCTGGCATGCATCCATGTGAATCCTCATGTAGGCTCGGGAAGCAAAGTCTGCAGTTAGTGTTAGTATAACTATCATTCATAATTTTTTGTCTATACTATTAAAATACTATACTATAAATAAACAAATAAAACCAGAGACTTCTGACCAAAACCAAGACGAGCCACAGAACTGCAGTTGGACTGGAATCTGAGTTGCAGGACTCCTGTAACTGCAACTCAAGGTAACAGCCCTGTTTACAGTTTACCCAGTGGTTTTGAAGCTATGCTAGTAGCATATCTCTCGGGATGGCCACAACTTGTATCCAGAAGGGAATATTTCAACGACTACCAAATTTTATAATTGCCACCTTTTGCATTTATTGTGCCCACAGGATGAAAGCCTTGACTTTTCCCGCTGCCGCCACCAGCGGGTCAAAAGTTTTACTTGGCACAACGTTTTGTCCAGATATTCTCGTTTTCTCCAATGCTTGACTTACGACTGCAACTTATTTAGAAGATTTTAGGCACCGATCTGTGCCTAAGTGTGATAGAATACGCAATAAATGACTTGATTCAATAAGAAAGGAACGGAATGTAATTTCCACAGGACTGCATGCACATTTGCAGGGGCTGGGACAACAGCATGGGGAAATTAGATGTTCCAAAAGTTTGGAGATGTAACGGGAACATGTTTCAAAGGAAAGGGGTTCAAAACAAATAGAAAACACACAAAAAAAGGGGGTTATCTTCTGCAGTGATTTTCTGCATTGGTGTCTTTTTGACAGCTCAAGCTGCAGGTTAGACTATGAGTTACACCCGGGAAGAGATAAACTCAGATACAGGGAGCAATTGAACAGAAGGCATGAGGGTGAGAAAGCAGACTCCTAATAAATAGGATATGTTAAGCAGCTCCGGCAGTAGGATTACAGCTCTGTGGGGGCCTGAGGTGGCTGGATGGCTGTCAGGACCAGACGGAGGCAGACAGACTAACACCCAAACAAACTGTTCAGGTGTTGTGGTTTGTTTTCGCTCTCAGCGGATCGCTGCTGTCTGTCAGATGAAAGTTGAAACACAGCAATGCTGTAGGGGACTTGATGACAATCCTCTCTTGTCCCCTCCTTCAGCCGGCTGCCCGCTGAGCCGCAGTACAGCGAGGCTTAGAGCAGAGGTGGACGGGAATAGAGGATGTGACGATGCCTTTGATTAGTAAGCCTCAGAACGGGTTGTGAAGCTCCGAGCTACCTGCCGGGTCCTCAGGACGGAAAATCCTCTGGTTGGCTTTGAGAGATGTCCTCGTGCTATTTGAGGGATGGTGGTGGACTAGCAAAATATGACAGCCCTCAGTTGAGTCCACTGTTGAGCCTCTCATCTGTAAGGGACCAAGTCAGTGCTCCATGTTTACTTCTGGTTATTAGTCTTTCCCTATGGCGAGGGAGACTGTCCTTTATGTAATATAATGTGAACACGGTACTTGAAAAGCATAGATTGCGTTCCTTTCTTTCAATACAGTAATCCCGTTAACATTAAACAACTGCGCCAAGATCCCACTACTTGTGTACTCACCCGACAAAAGTGCGTCTTTCTGTGACCTGCCGTGCTCATGCCTCATTATGCCTTTGGTGCAACATGTCAAGGAAGGTGTCGCACTGGCCAGTAATTGTTCAGTGTTTGTGCCATCCACAAAGTGACGCAGCTTGAGGGGAGCAGTGCGGGAGGCACAGTCTGATGCTCAGGCGGCAGAGGAGGGCAAAAACGTTTCTGCGATGCATCCGAGCGCCAAGGCAAGAGAGCGGGGGAGTGGAGAGTCTGGAGAGTATCAGGAACCTTACCTCCCAATTAAGAGATGGACCGGGCTAGATCAGGTATAGTGGACTGGTTCTTATTTATTCATGATGTTGTAATTATTGAACTATTCAAATGATGAATGTAGGGATGGGAAAAACAATAGTTTTAGACTATCAGACCAGTTGTGCTGTATGAATGCTATTTCTTTATGAGACCCATTCTCACTCCCAACTTGTCATATACGGATGCTTCGGTCAGGACTCTTTGGTGTAACCTCCTACATTTAATAACGGCAGCAGAGGCAGAAGGAGGTAGTTGGGGTTGATGGCAGTGTGCAAAGCACACGACTGTCACGCCAGAGACCCAAGGCCCCCCCCAGAGTCCTGTTCGTGGTGAGGTTGAAGCAGCAACAGCACTGTGGCTAAGGTTAAGGATTGTTGTTTCGGTAATGTCTGTTCGTTAGGGAAAGATTGTGGTGTGGATTAGTACACAGAATGTTTACTGTGACTTCAGAGCCGCAGTGTGGTCTCGCCCCCTGTATTTCAGAAGACGATTGTCCGCATGACTCATGCGTCAACTTTCAACGTAGAAGAGAATGTTGGAAGTCTATCGTACTAACCCGCGTTGAAACGCGATGCAAAAGGGGATCCTGACCAAAGAGTCTACATTGTGACGACTTGGGAGCGAAACCGCGCCCCCTCGATGACCTTGTGAATTTAAATTCTAGCCAGTGGCAACCGTGAGGAACTCTCCCTGGCTGGAAAACAACGCGGCAAAGGGTCGGGGAGTTTGTGAAGTTTTTTATCCGCTCTTGAGCCGAGGGAGGAAAGCTGCAAAAGGTCACTTTTGTTCAAATATTTGAAGGGTCAGGGAGCAAAGAGATCTATTTTTTTATACACGGAATCCGAGCTGTGGTGACTGTTAGAGAGCAGGAGGCTGTTTAGATTTTCTGCTGCTGCCTTAATAGCAGTTTAAAGTTCAAATATGGACTTCTGAAGCCCATTCCCAAATGAGGCCCCCGCGGCCATGCCTTTGAATGAATACGGAAATGAGTCCACTCAACTGCAAAAAAAAGAGAAGGTAATGCTACTCATTATGGTGACTCACAGACAGTCTGTCTAATCTTTTTCCTTTTTTTTTTCTTTTGCATTGTTTTGTTTCCTCCAAATTGGCTTATTAAGGACAGTCCCGCGTATCCCGCAATGACCCTTGCACATTCACGCCAGTGAGTTATTTAGCCTCCAAACTCGTCTAACAGCGTAAAAATGTTCTGTCAATACTGGGAGAACATGAAAAATAGGTGTAAAGAAATACCTTCCAGGTTTCATGATGGATTTAACTTAACAGTGCAAAGCCTCCTGGAAATATATGACTGTGTGTGTCTCTGATCCGAGAGGTAGCGGCGGCTTGTCAAATCATTTATTTTACACGAATGCATTTATTTAGAACTGGCAAGTGAATTAGCAGACGTGTACAGGAGAGGGGAATTGGGTTATAATCTTTCCATTTTCTCATTTGTCGTGCCTCATGCCTGTCAGCAGCAGTAAGGTGCAGAGTAACGATTTCTAATTGAATGCCTCTCGCCGCTGCCAATTTCAGACCGGGGTAAACCGACGGTAGGCTCCGTCAGGAAATGTTAGCGATTGACCCCGCCCTTTGGCTCGTCTTCACCTTTTCTTGACGCGGAAAAAATAAAAAGTCAAATCTGTTCTTGGCCTGAACAAAGCAATAAAATTAGTCCGAAAGAACGAGGTAAAGGCACTCTATTGTGGGTCCATACGTGTGCGTGTGTGTGTGTGTGTGTGTGTGTGTGTGTTTGCGTGTGTGTGCATTGCTGCACGTCTGGAGGAACTGCGAGATATGTTGTTGTGACATGTCTTGTCTTCCGTTCTGTAGAAAAACAAAGACAGTCACTGCTGGATCCAGACAGCATAACTAATTAGTCACGAACACACGTGTGCACGCACACACACACACACAAATTCACACACACTGACACACACACACACACACACACACACTCACACAGCATGGATACATGCTGGAGACTAGCGAGTAGGATATGATGTCACCTCCATAACCATAATTACCCATCATAAATCATGTGGTGTGACACCCTGTCACAGAGCGAGTGTGTGTCCTCTGTGCCAGCCAGGGATGGCTGCACTTTACTGCCGGGTGCCACAATGCCAGCGTACGTCCGCACTTGCTCCGACTCCGAGGTTGTGTTTTGACGTTCGTTTCTCTCTCTCTCATCATTTCCTCCTGAGCGATACAAAGTGTTTCCATAATTGTTCCTCAGCTATCGTTTAGTAACACCCAGCGTGGGGGCTGCCCGCACTATACTGAGTGGAGATGTTCTCCTGGTGGTTGTTTGTCTCTGTTAATTGTAGAGCTATAGGATAAAGTTAAACCGATGTGGTCTGCCTGGATTAAAGTCCACAGTGTTTTTTACATTTAATTATATTTGAGTAATATCAAACTATACGAATGCAAATAGAGCGCAACATTGACCGCCCACTTTTTGAACAGCTCCGGTTCTGGAAGTGAACTTCCCTTTCATTTTTCTCCATTGACATTTCATAAAATCCTTTTTTTGAGTTTTAAACCTGGAACCCAGCCAATAGGCTACGAGGTACAAAGGTACAAGACTGTGTACGTAACTGTTTTAAGAGCGAAGGAACTACTTACCCCATACCCAACCTTCATCATCATCATCACTGTAGTGTTTATATTGTTGATAGGAGTCTTGTGATGTATTGTAATGTGTGTTATGTGTGTGTATATAGTGTATAACTGCCATAGAGTTCAGTGGCAGCAGTAACTCATGCTGCGTTCCATTACATCTCGGAACTCGGTGTTCGGAGCTCAGAAGTCGGGGTTGGTGGGGTTCCTCCGACCCGACAAGGCGTTTGAATATGCCAACCCGCTTCTTCCCTGCTCATGGACAGAAAGTGTTGGACTGATCGTCTTCCCAGAAGAACAACATATCCCAAAAAAAAAAAGTTGCTGCCTTGTATTCTTTGTTTTTTGGCTCTAATGTGAGTGAAGGGACAACTAAGTTTTGGTTCTTACGATCTCAAGCATCACATCAGGCCTGCAACAATTCTCCATTATGTCATATTATTTTGCTAGGTTAATATAGTGGCAAAATTGGTGTGTGCACAGTGTGTGTTTGGTCACTAATTTAAAGCCTCAGTTGGTAATTTTGTAATTTTTTGGCAGCATCTGGTGGTAAAGCTGCAAACCGCAACCAACTGAGAACCCGACAAGGGACACTTTATGCTGAAAATTCTACGCAAATGCGATGTATTCTGGAGCGCTTTGTGCAACAACCATATTCAACACGACGTTATATTCAATTTCTGTGAATAAGTTCTTCTAAATATTACATACTGTAGCTTTAACTTGATTTAAAGGGGCAAGCGAGCCATTTGCTTTGTTTAAAATGAAAAGTTAAAGGACTACTGTATGGTTTTCATTGAGTGTGATGTGAATTGAACTTTTGTCAGAGGAACACAAGTAGAGGGCATTCCTTAAGATCTAAGTTTTCATTTAGAATTATTATTATAATAATTTTTTTTTTTAATAATTAAAATAAGAGATCATTTATTTCAATCTAAAACAGTTTCTGGGTGTGTCTAGTGTTTAAGAGGTAACCACTTATACACCAAGCATGTGGACATGACTTCCCACATCATAACCACAAACTTACAAGTTACAACCGAAGACTATGAAAAATGAACATAGTCACCAGGTCCGGAAAGTGAAGCCAATATGGAAGTGCCTGAAACCTGTATTCTCTGGAATGACTAGCAGAAAATGACTCTACTTCTCACTTGATGTGAAACATCAGTAAACATTTTCCCGAGAGTTTCTGATCTTGATCGATAGTTCCAAGTCTTCTTCAATACAACCTGATGTTCATTTAGTAAATGATAATCTCGTAAAGGAGACGATAAAGCACGGCAAGCATTGGAGCGTGGATACAGTGTGATTTAAAGCTGGCACTGTCCAATGGCTGCAGGTGTACGTGGACCAGCAGCGGATGAGTTCTCAGTCGGGCCCCACCCACTGCTCCTCCAAATATAGTCACTTCTGTTTGTAGCCCATCCTTCCCTTACTATGCAGATGGAGTTCTTTATCTGAATAAACTGTACAGGGAGCCTCTTATTAACTTTAAATGATTCTTCTTGAGTCCTACTCAATGCTATGGAATCACAATACAGAACATAATGCACAATAATAACCCTTCAAAACAGTATGCAAGCACCTCTAGCAGTCAACCGAAGGTGGACTTCAAGTTGTGAGAAGACTGCTGTCGGTCAACAACAATATATATAATATCAACATGATACTTTGGATGTCTCGAAGCCACCATGGCTAACAATTTAGCGAGCCAGCAGGTGGGTAATGTAATGCAGGAGATGTAGGGAAAAGATGCGTCTGTTGGAAATCAGCATCTTCATTTGGACATATTATAGATCAAACAAAACAAAACAATTACGAGTTCATGAATTCCACCATGTGGCCTTTTCTCAAGAACATGGTAAACAGGACCCCTGGGTAACGAAAGTAGACTAAAATATTAGTTAATTTTGCTGTGGAGGTTAGCAAATAAGTTATATAATTAATTTTCAACAAGTAATGTGTGACGGGAGAGTGATGAAGAAATTTGACCAACGCTGAGTAAGCAATAATACATATTCATGCATACTTGAGGGCAATCCAATCCAAATGTCACACGAGTTAAACCAATGTGATATCTTTCCACAGACAACCGATGGAGTACTGGAGAATTACAGGTATTAAAATTAAAATACATTTTACTGCGCAAAAGATGAATGAAAATCATAGCATAATCACAAAACTTTAATAAAAGCCGGCCGATGCGTCAGTGCGCTGAGTGGTACGAAGCCACGAGTGGACTTGTCCTTTGCGCCTATGCAGCAGAGTGTCCTTGCTGCATGGCACAACAACATGGGGAGTTTTCATTCCCTGTAGATAGGCACACATGTAGCACACACACACACACACACACAGACACACATTCACGAGCGAAACTGCTGACGGTGCTGAACAAAGCTGCTTCCCTGTCACTAAAGCCCTTGAAGTGTGGAAGTGGCTCCCGCAGTCCTTCTGCTGTTTAAGTCAAACCCACACCTCCTCCTCCTCCTCCTCCTCCTCTTCTTCTTCTTCTTCTTCTTCTACCCGTCTCCTCTACCTTCCAGCTGCCTTTTTTTTTGGTCTCACAGTAACTCCGCCCATTGACTTGACTGCTGGGACTTTCATCAGAGGCAACACACGTCCAAAGCGGTTGTATAAAATGTAAATTTCCAACAAACCCAAACAGTTTATACATACGAGTCGCGGCGAGATGATACATAGCTCTCTCTCTCTCTCTCTCTCTCCTTCACGAACCCCAGAGAAAGTGAGCAATCTCCGGCCTCTTTCTCCTCCATCTCTGTCTCCTCTGCCCGCACCCGTCTCTGACATATACACTCATGCACATCCTTCCTTTCAAACACTCTCCACTGTCCCCCCCCCACATATACTGTAGCTCACACGCTTGATCAAATATACACAGAGATTCACTGAGCTATATTCGTGTGCTCCTTGCAGTGTTTTTTTTCTATTTGCTTGTGTAATCTTTCCTTATATAAGTCGACTGGAGGCAGGCGGGGTCATTACATCTGGTACAGTGCACTCGGGAGAAGCACTCAGGTTTTTTGTTTGTGTGTCACGGATCGTCTAGACGCCCATCAAGGTTGAATATTGGCAAACTTGTGAGACGTGAGACAGAGGCTCTGTAGTTTTTGTGTGTGTGTGTGTGGGGGGGGGGGGGGGGGGGGTATGTGTTTTTTTCTTAGAAAAGAGGCAAACAACTGCCGATAGAAACACCGTTCAACTGTGTTTTAACGCCTGGGCCACATCGTTTTCTTCACGTGTGTGATGGCTACCTTGCTGAAGTACCGCGGCTCGTGCACGTGTGCGTCTCCTCTCCACTAGCGTTTGCTTCTGTTTGGTCTCCACCAACTCCAGGGGGAAATATCTCTTAAAGGGATAGTTCAGTGATTTCGAAGTAGGGTTGTATGAGTTACTTATGCATAGTTGATATGTTACCTCATGGAGATGGTGATCAGGTAACATATGAACTATCCCTTTAAGATGCCAAAAAAACTCCAACACCACGCTCACCAGCTTACTGCGTCTGACTGCTGTTTGGTGCTGAGCACGTACAGTAGTGCACACTGTGTACAGTTTAGGAGCTTTTTTCACTGAAAGCAGCTGCCTGCTGCTGACAGAGACATTATAAAAGTCTCATGTGAACCCAAAACAGTAAAGATGTAAAAGTGGCTGCACATTAGATTCAGACGTTAATTCGCCGGTGACCCCCTTTGACATCGTGGCATTGATTGCAGTCGTTTGATACATATTGAAATACCAAGTCTCGCTGCTTTAGTTGAATGAACAACAGATTGGAGAGGAGGTGACAGAGTGTGTGCTCAGATTGGACAGCAGTCATCAGACAAACTGGACCAGGAAAGTGGGGAAAGTAAAAAAAAAATCATCAGGGACAAAGTCGGTGGACTTATTTACCCTGATAGTCTCAAATGAGTGAATTTAACACTGCAGCTATTTCTGGATATTCTTTGCATGAAACCAAAAATGTATTTAGGTACTTTGGACAATTTTCATGTCGGTGCTTGTGGGGGTGTAAAACACATCACTCGCTGTGAGCCAGAGGTGTTTTTTTTTTTTAGCAAAAAAAGCTTTCATGAATCCGCTGCCGTTTGAGTCACCGCTCCTTGGCAGACACTGCGGCAAAAGTAGACTTTTATTTATAGGAGATGTTGTATTTTTTCACTTTCCGTTAAAGCTCCAGTTTTAGTAACAGAAGTATTTATATATTTTCACACGTTGTCAACCACCTATTACAATCAGAAAACTATTCATTCATGCTTCAATGTTTAGACACCCCATCCCTCCATTACAATACATCAATTTCACAATAAATACATGAAATCAGGTGTGTGTGTATGTGTGTGTGTGTGTGTGTGTGTGTGTGTGTGTGTGTGTGTGTGTGTGTGAACAGGTTTCGGTTGCTTCGCGCTGCCCTACATCTGATTAGAAGAGGAAAGATGAGAAAGGAAGGAGAGAGTCCTCCCTTCCTTTTTCTGTATGTATCTGGATTGAAAGGATACATTTTCCAGATGGAAAGGCCTGTAAGTGTACACATGCACCGAGCGAGGCACCAGGCAGAAAACCATGTAAGTAAAGTGCAAGGGAAATAGAGAGCGCGAGCGAGAGAGAGAGGGGTAAGAGTACAGGGAGCACATCTGTAAAAGCCATTTCTCTATACGGTATGGCGAGGAAGAAGGGAATAAAGATAAATGTCCTGTGACATTCTGAAAGTGGGCCAAACCAAGGTGTGTTTTAAACTGATCCATATGGGGCGGGAGAGGGAGACAGGGCCTTTATCATCCCGGTGCAGTTTGAAATATCGCAGTACAGTCTTAACTGCTGTACGTTGGTGTTTGAAATGTTGTTGTTGTTTTTTGCTCACGTATTGGTTTTTGTTTCTTATCAAAACTCAAGCCAATATCGAGTACGAATACATTGACACATGCGAGAGACAGAACCCATTTCTTTTTTTAACATTAGCATTTTAAAAGTTATATAAACAGCCATTTTCACATGTTTATTTTTTTCTTCCTTACATTTCTCCTCCTTTCCAAATTCGACAAATCAAGTGACGTTACAATAAGAGAAACACAGTTTCCAGTGGGAGGGGGGGGGCTTTATATTGGGGTTATACTTGGAGTTACTTAAAACCTTGAGAGACAGGTTTTAAAAACAAACGGTCAAAATTGAAGCAAAAGGCCAGGGGTAATATCACGTGCGGTTGCCTCCCCGATGACCTCAGCAGGGTTATCTCACAGAACAGAATGTTCTGTAATCACTTGCAGGCCGAGAGTTTTGAATCCTCCACGTAATGTACAGTTGGCCTTATGGTGCACATGGCTGCTTTAATATGGCTAAATACAATTAAGCATCGTCTCCAAGGGGTTCCGTATGTACAGTATGAGAGAACATATACATGCTTCTACTACAGAATCTGCAGAGAGGCTGTTCTGCGAAACTCAAGGACCACTTTCTTGAAGTGAACATACTGTACTATCTAGCAGGAGGGACGTGACTTGTGGCCGTTCCCTCGCCGTCAGGTATTGTAGATCACGCATGTAGCAGCCTGTTTGACCCAGGACTCTCCAGTTTCCGCAGCCCCCTAATCCCACGGGTTGATTATTCACCTCTTCATCACTTTACCGCCACATCTTTACCGTTCTGTTTCATCTCGAGTCTTGATGAATTGCATTAGAGATTTCTGCTGTGTGGGAGAGGCTGGTATAACAGTTTGAGATTTTCCTGGTAATGAAATGTGAAATGGGTGGACTCGGCCTCGCCATGCATGTGTGAGAGTTAATGTAAACCAGCCATACTGTCGAGGGGAAATGTGATTTTTGGCAGGCTGAGATGTGGTTTCAGTCTCTCTCTCTCTTTCTCTCTCCCTCACACGCCAGCTGGGGTTCGACTGATATGTGCTCTTGAGGGCCAATGCTGATATTTTCGGTTTGATATTTTTCAGTCTTCCGTGTAACGGCTACGGCGTCAAAGCGCTCACTGTGCCAGTGCAGCTCTTATAGATGGATTTGGCCAGCCTTTACCCTGCCGTTTCGGAGTTTTCCGACGTGTTTTATCGAGGAACATAATATCGAATAATGCCAAGTTCTCTTCACCGCGAAGAGGGGGAAATCACATCGCGGTGATAACGATTGGCAGTTTCCCTGTTAGAGCTCCTAACTGTGCTCTCCTCTGAGGTTGTCTGAGAAAAAAGTGTGAAAAAAACCATGTAATTTTCCACAGAGCATAAGAGACTGAAATTTGAGCATGAAAAGCAGTTTGAGGGAGGTCAAACTAAAACAGATAGCAAGTGAACCTTGGGTTAAGATTATTTGGTCTAAAAGCACTCAACAACTACAGCGCCCATGAGGCTTAGCACTGTGTCTGTACTACTATCACTTTTTGTACTGTGAATTTTCCAGCTTTCTCTTCTTTGCCCGTGATGTCTCAATATAGAGGATACGACACGGGCGACTGGGGGCCGGGTACAGACACTAATGAGCATGTGTTGTGGGTTGCACAATGCGGAGGCAAACCAGAAAGAATGTCCGAGCGCAGTGTGGGTGATCAGCCTTAACTGGGATGAATGGACGGCATCCCAGAATACCACTCCTCATATTGCACTTGCAGAACACCCAAGGCACAAACTGGCACTCGGGGACCCCGCACATTCCTGCGCGACTCCGTTAATTCATAATCATTTGAAGTTGTCAAACATGATTAAAACAGATAGTTTAATATGGGCAGGAAAAAACTTAAAGCTAGGACTTGGTGATTGGACGACCCCATCCCATCCCTCTGCTACCGCATACAGGCCTACTGTATAGTCGGTAATGCACAGGTGGGGACCACCCTCCTAGAAGGCGCGCACACACACACACACACACACGTACACACACATTTCATAAATGTACATAGACATAGACAATGTACACCAATGTACCTGTACACACAGTCAAAAGCACATGGACACAGAGGAGGCACTTGCATGCATACACAAAGAAATGCGCACACACACACACACACACACACACACACACACACACACACACACACACACACACACACACACACACACACACACAGTGATATGCACACATGTTCATGCAGGGGTGAAAGGATTCGTTGTTCTTTTATCACTGGTATGAGATGACATGGCAAGTTTGCTAATGTCAGAGAGGCTTTCTTCTACTATTACACACACACACACGCGCGCGCACACAACCCTGAATGCCAGCAGCTGGCTCCCCAAGAAGACCACACACACTCCTACCAACACACACACACACACACACACACACACCACAAAACTGAGATCACACTGATCCCTATCATATGCACGCACACACCCTCGGCAGTGCCGTATGGGGAGCAGCACTGGTGGCTGTGTGTGGGATCAATGGGAACACCGTTGGCAACTGCACTAAGCTCTGGAGACACACCATTAACCTTGACTGAAAGACAGACAAGAGTAGGGAGACACACTTCTGCAGCTCCAGACAACTTCCTGTACAACTTCTTTGGCTTTTGCAGTGCGGCGGAGGGAAAGTTGTCGCGCCGTCTTCTCTGATACGTGGCCCACGTTTTTTTTTTCTTTCTTTATCTTCTACTGTTTCATGCAGTAACATTGTGCAGTAATAACTGGGTCATTTCCACTGTGGGAAAGAGAAATGAGCCCGTACACAAGGCAACCCATCCATTTTCCCTCCTCCTGTATTTGTTCCTGTCCTCTGTCGCTCCCACTGTCTGCTTCCTCTCTCCCTCCCTGAACTGGGATCCTGGGGAAAGTCCCTATCGCTTGCCTCTCTCTCTCTCTCTCTCTCTCTCTCCTTGCATTCCTGTACTGAGTGGAAGGCAAGGGCCCCTTCACACTAGAAGGAACTGTGTGTGTGTGTGTGTGTGTGTGTGTGTGTGTTAAAGTGTGAGAAAAAGTCTGTCCACATCTAATTGTACTCAGAGTGTTGAAAGGGGTCTGCAGGAGCTGTCTCACTAAATATAACAATAGACAGTAAAGGGCAGGAAGCTGGAAATATGTTGGGGTTTTGTATTGTGTGTGTGTGTGTGTGTGTGTGTGTGTGTGTGTGTGTGTGTGTGTGTGTGTGTGTGTGTGTGTGTGTGTGTGGTGTTCTCGATTGCTTCTACAGCTACAAGACCCTCACAGGCCCGGTGTAATCAGTATACTTCAGCAGCACATTTCTCACACTGAGTGCACTAAAGCCGTTTAGTCCTGCTGCTCTCCTTGCTTGATTTCTCAATTCCGTGTTGCAGTTAAACACCGAAACACTGTTGACTGAAAATAACTATTTTTGTTATGTAATCTTATGTAGAAATATCGCAGGTGAAAAATGTATTTGTACATGTATTGTGGAACTGACCTGGCTGTCTTTTTGAATGTGATTGTCATAGCGTACCTGTTAAAGCGGTGGAAATAGTTGTACCAAAAGTTTTAAAGTAGGGCTTGTACCAGCAGCAGTAGGAGTACTAGTACTGGTAGTAGGAAGAGAAATACAAGGATTGGGAGTTTACCAGCAGTCATAGTATAGTGATAGTTGAATTAGTAGCTGTGCCAATAATTAGTAGTAATAGAAACAAAAGCAGATGTAGTAGTAGTTACAGATACTGTATGCTACATTAACAGATACTATCGATGTTGCACAAGCTGCAATATCGATAGTATCTGTTAATGTAGCAGCAATAGCGGTAGTGGTAATATCACCACAAGCGGTAGTAGTGGTGGCAAAAACATTTCCGAGGTTGTTCTTATCGTAGAAATAGTTGTAGTAGTTGGTAAAAGTAGTATTGCTGGTGGTAACAGTTATAGTGGTAGTAATAGTAACAGGAATATCAGTAGTAGTATCAGAAGCTGTAGTGTTTAGTAGTAGAAGTAGTAGTAGTAGTAGTAGAGGACGTATCTATAGCAGTGGTAATTGTAGTGATAGTAAAAGTAGTTGTATTAATTCTAATAGCCCTAGTGGTACTACAAACAGAAGTTGTCTTAGTTGCAGAGGCAGTGTTTGTAGCGGTAAAATGTAAATAGTAAAAGTAATTGTAGTATTAGCTCAAGTAGTACAGGTGGTAAAAGTAGCAGTAGCAGCGGCTCCTGTAGTATCAGGAGGAAGTCTCCTGCAGTTTTTCCACCTCTGTCGGAACACACGTGGAAAAACACCGAACAACGGACTGATTTGTAAAAACGTACCTAGCGTGGGCAGCTCCAGTTCCCAAACTATCGGGATCAGCCTTCAAACACTGTTTATCCTGTGAGCTCTGCAGTAGAGTCTCAGCGAATCAGTGTCCAGGCTAAGCTCGGGTTCCTGTTTGCACACCCCCACCACCACCACAGTATTAACTGTACTGTATTTCTTTTTTTGTTTTCATTAGAGGGTTAGACAGCAGCGCCTGAGAGATTCCGCCATTCCTCCTACTTTGCCCACCGCTGCCTACGCTTCGGTGATTGATATTAAATCTGTTCTGTTTGATCAATAATTAAAGTGCAGTGCCTAGTCTTCCCAGACTAGACTGAGCGTTATGAATTATATATTGTTATTCCTGCCGGTCTGATCAAAGAATAACAACAACAGCCCTTTGCCGGGTTGGAGCGCTACCAGTACTGATGCTCTGCACTGATAACACATGATTATTATTTCATCTCTCTAATACTGATCCTCGATCAGGGCTTTCGCTGCCCGGTGTAGTGGTCCAAGTTTCTATCCTAGACGGGCAGAAGGAAGCAGAGGGGCGATGAGTTAGAGCAAAGGTCTTTTTGGCCAGATGGATGCGAACCCCGTTGTGCCGATTGCCACCAAACACAAGCTTGTTTTAATTATGCTTCACCGCAACAAACTGTGTGTTGTCACACTAGGATGGGGCTCGTCTGTACACTGTCAGTGATCAAAGTCGGAACACACGCAAGGAGGACGAATGAACACATGCTCACATGCGCACGAATGTGTACCCACAGATGCTCTTTTCTTCTTTTCTTGTGTTTGAATGCGCCCCAGTTGTGGCTCCCATAGTTACACCAGTTATTGTAAAGGCTTCACTTTAGCTTTCCATAAACTGAGGTTTAAGGCAGAAACAAAAAAAAAAAATCACGGTAAGGGAAATTCTCAATCCGTTTTCTTGCTGCGAATTAGAAAAAGAATGTTGACACGACGTTATCTGTTAAATACAAGTCTACAATCAGCTTCGCTCATCTTAGCACAAAAACTGGACGTAGACTCCCAACGGACCATGACATGCTTGTTGTCTAACAACATACTGTAACCCTCTGGCTGACGTTCTGTCAGTGTCGTTTCTCGAGGAATTCTTAAAATTAATACATTTTAGACGGAACAAGTGAAGTTGCTGTTGTTGTTACGATTGAACTGCCTTGTCATTGTCTGATATAGCTCCAGTCAGACATTTACCTGCACTTGAAACCAGTGCAATTGAACACTTTAACCGATCAAGAACATAGCAGTGCAGGGCAGAGACATAACAGACGAACTGACAAGGAGAAAGGACAAGGAGGGCAGAGATTATTAGACAGGTGAGACACCTGGGGAACAGGTGCAGCCAATCACAGGTGACACAAAACAAGAGACAGGACAACAGGAAATTAATTTCAAAATAAAGCAGGAAACAACAAACTCAGATTAAACAAGCACTCTTTTTATTATTATAAATAAAAGGTAACTTAAAGCCCCATTGCGTAATTTTTTTGTACTTTTGTGGCGGCATCTGTTGGTAGAGTTGCAAACCGCAACCAACTGAGCAGCCGACGGGGACATTTTATGGTGGCGCACCGCTAATTCCATTTTCGGTCTCCCGCAGCGCTGGAAATTCAACACGAATGCGACATATCCTGGACCGTTTTCTGCAACCGTATTTAATGCTGTGTTCCATTATACCTCTGAACTCGGACCCCGTAAGTCGGGGTGGTGATTTTTTTCCAACCTCCTGAGTTGCAGTGGAGGTGGGACAACACGACTTAGCAAACATGGCGACTTACAGGAAGTCGGGTCCCCCTAATGTTACTATATTTAACTCATTCAAAGTTGACGAAAAAAAATTGGTTCTTTGTTCCAGGGGATTATACATATGTGAACACATAGTTATAGACAATATATTCAAATTATGTGAATTTATGTTCTTCTAAAAATTACACACTGTAGCTTTAACAAGGACAAACACGGTTAAATCAAAAAAGAAAAAATGTTTAAGGAGTTCAAAGACTCTATGAGAAAATGACTCTACCTCTTACTTGGTTTATATCGTCAATAATCGTTTTCCTGAGGAGTTTATGGTCTCAGTTGCTAGTTTCAAGTCTTCTTCAATACAGCATTTTGTATATTGTGGTCTCATTCAGAGTCAAATAGAATGATAAAGCACAGTTGCATGGATACAGTTTGACTGACGGCTGGTCCGTCCAATTGGCGCATGGGCGACTGCGCGCCCATGAGCCAGGCTGTGTCCGAGGCTGTGTCCGTAAGCCAATGAGTAGCCTGGAACACAAAGTCATTATTTTCACTGTAGGTGTGAGTCAGAGGAGTCTGTTTTTTTTTCTACATTTCTTTCACTGCTTATGTACCACATACAGTATTAAACCATGCAAGTAAGCATAAGGGAAAAAACAGGCCATTGTGTGTGTGTGTGTGTGTGTGTGTGTGTGTGTGTGTGTAAACATTTTTTGCTCAGACAGAGGCAGTCAAAACAGGAAAAACCCACCAACAAACTGCCCTTGTCTACACCACCCTCCTCACCTCTGGCTGAGCACATGTGTGTGTGTGTGTGTGTGTGTGTGTATTGATAGTTATATGTATGAAGGGTACACACGTGTGTGTGTGTGTGTGTGTGTGTGTGTGTGTGTGCCATCACACCTGGCAGTCTCTCTCTTGTACAGTCACTAATACAGTGGCTGAATGGGTAGAGGCTGCCTCTGAGAGCAACGTTAGAAACAATGATAGACCATTACACTGTGGGAAACTGAACTCACTTTTCAGGGCCTATTCATCCGTACAGGAAACGGAGAAATATACAGAAATACACTTTTAACACACACACACGCTTCCAATATCCATTCCCTTTGTTTCCCACACGGCACAAGAAATGAGTTTATTCAGGCGCGTAAGCGCAATTGGGATGTATCACTGCCCAATATGGCTAATTTAATAAGTTAATTCTAGATTCAGGGCTTGTGTATTTATATCTACAGTGTCTTTTGGCACATTTTCATTTTCCTGTGGCAGCTCTCCAGATCTGATCCATCGTTTTCAACTTCTGCCAAAACCTCCAAACCACCTTCCTCCTTTCTAATTCTAATTATCACTCCTTGTCTTCTCAGTTACACACACACACACACACACACATACACGCGCACACATACACACACACACACACACAAACACACACACACACACACACACACGCACACAGACCCATGCTGAGCCTGGGCTGTGGTAATTAGATACAGTCTGTCTAACTGTCAGACATCAACTGGTACCAGACACCAGACTCCAACCCCATTGGCTAATCCTCCAGACACTGCTTCGCATTCCAATTGGCTGTTGCCTCCTCCGCTGCTCTGACTCTGACCCAGTAAACTCGCGTATGAACCAAATCCACACGTCTCCATTGGCTGTCTCCGAGACACATGACTGGTGCTCACCGGCGCTCTCCGGCTCTGCCGCTCCCAGAGGAGGACACAGTTATCCTCCTTGCAGAGAAAAACAACACCATTCATCACCTCCTTCTCTGTCTCTCACTCTCTCTCCCTCCCTCCTCATCTATCTCTCTCACTGTGTTTAGGCTGTTACGCTGTGTGGTTATGTTTCTGTCTTTGTCCCCACGAAGGTTTTGAAGCGACTCCAAGTCCTCCGGACGCCTGGGTCAGACTGAATTGCCTGCTCCTCAGACTACTGAACTGCTGAGGTTAATATCACATCAGTGAAATAATCCCCCGGGATGTAATTTATCCAGATCGCTCCCCTTATAAAGTCTTATTTTTACTCCCACTTCCTCCCACATTGCACTCTCAGACCCCTGTCAGCTTGGTGGCCAACTACCAGGACAGGCCAAGTCACGAAGACATAAATATTTATCCAGCTCACTCATCTGGGTCCTGCTGCTCGGCAGCAGCGTGACGAGGCAGGATCGGTTTCACACGGCCGGTTTGTGTTGTCACATCCTGTCGCTGACAGCGTCGGACAAACACGCAGTTCTCGGGAACTGAGGTTGCCGACAAGGAAGGATATATGAATTCTTCCTTTATTTTACTTCAGCCTCAGACCTTCTTTTTTAATATTTCTCATGGCATTTTGCCACAGGAAGTCATATGGAGCACTGTGTAGCGGCCGACGTAAGACCCAAAATAGCTTTCTTATGAACAAGGCACTTGAACATGGTTCCTAGATGTAAAATGTTAATAGTGACAGTCCCACCTACTACAGTTTTCTTTTTTTCTGACTGCCGCTGGTAACTGATGCAATATCTGGCACTTAAAACACAACCTCTGTTCCCACAGAAACACGTGCGGACCCCCGTTTGTACCGAGCACCGTGGTCGGACTAACCTGTGCGGGAGCTGCTGATGTGAAGCGGAGGTACCTGTTAATGACCTGAACCGGTCATTAGCTCCTGATGGAAAAAAAGGAGAAAAATATGCACAATTGCTGCAGTTTCAGTTTCGTTTATCGTCAAAGTCTATTCTTCTGTCTTACAGTGTATAGAATTTCAATTTTTACCTTTAAGATGAGGCACTTCACACACTGGAACAGGATCCTACTTGCTCTCAGTTTAGTGCATATCAGAATCTACCCTCATTAAATAAAACGGGAAAAAAACAAGCAAATTTCTATGTAATACGTCCCCGCAGACACAGGCGCCATGCTACATTGTAATATACGAGGGTCAATTGACTTCATGTCACCCTCGTATCCCAGCCAGCCATCAGAGGATATTTGATCAGCGAGTCCCATTAACACGTACAAAGCCCAGAACGTCATGGTACGCGGCGCTTCGACACACACACACACACACACACACACACACACACACACACACACACACACACACACACACAGGAGATCACAGGCAGAAAGCCATTCAGCGTTCCGTATCGCTGTGTTCACATGTTTGATCAGGCTTTATGTTTGCTCATATGAAGTGTCACTGTATATGGGTCTGTGTACTCACACTCAATTATCTCCCCTCAATAGGCCCCCGACTGGAGCTGTGGAGCCAACAAACTATTGGTGTGTGAAATTCAGAGTGCCTGGGCATAAAGGCTGGTCAGTCAGGCTTGTACACACATTTGGTAACATTGCATATGGTCTGATCAAAGTTTTTTAATTTTTTTTTATTTTTTAAAGTAAATTTATATAGCTGGGACTACTTGGGCATACAGTGCATGTGCAGTGCATCATTTTTGGCCAGTGAGCCGGACACATTCACAAGTGTTTAGTGGGGAATGGAGCAGGGGTCCTTGCTCACTTCCCCTTCCTGACAAGCTGTTCCCAGCTGGTGTGTGTTTGAAACGACAGCAGATTACAGAATAGAAACAGCTTGAAGGGGGGCGGGGGACAACCAATGGATATAGGTTTAATCAACTTTAAACACAAGTTTCAAAGGTGAACTGCAATTACAGTTCGTTTTAGCGAAGAAATTAAAATATCAATAGGGTTTGTGTTGATTTTCCAAAACTGTAATGACCAAAAGAAGAAAGTTTAAACTGTACATAAAGATGCACAACACGTCTCCACATCCTCCCATTGTACAAAAGATTGTTAAAATAGTTAAAGTTAAAATATCCCAGATGCGGGGACTGTCGTCTTGTGCTTTTGACATCATTTGGAGCCACAGTCTGTACAATAGTGATTGTGTAGTGGATGTAGTGAAAGTCCCGGCAACCGCGAGTCAGTCTCAGCCGCCAATCATGACGTTTCATCCTGTTTTTGTATGGCAGCAAATAACTAATTAAAACCAAAGTTACCGGACAGAAGAACACTTGAATATACACCAGTGTGATACGAACTACCTAAAATGACAGGAACTATGTTTGGGCAAAATTAATTAAGAGTTTAATTAGAATTTATTGTCTGGTCCAAGTCCCATCTGCTAACATGGAGGAGGTGGGGTTTATGACCTATACTGCAGCCAGTCACCAGGGGGCGATCAAGAGGATTTGGCTCCACTTTTGGGGAACTGTCACGTTGTTCATCTTTTATATGCAGTTTATGGTGCCAACTGACAATGTCAATAATGTACTGTGATGGACGCAACATGTGTGTGCGTGGACATTAAACGGTTCGTGATATATCTTCAGTTCCAGCAGACAACACAGGCAGTTATCTTGCTGCGGTGTCACAAATAAATTTTGAGAGTGAAGGCGCCTGACAACAATTCAAAACGGTGTTGAAATAACATAAAATGAAAAAGGATTTCTGTTGGCAAACAGTGTCGGTGTTGGCAAGCTTGCTATAGCTTCCACCATCCAAGTGGAACACAAACTTATCCGCTCGATGGGTGCGCCCCCAAAAAGACCTGAATGCTGTAAAAAGGGACAGACGTGGAGGGAGAATTGGTCCTTATCAGCATTTGTAGGCCGTAGAGTATAATGTTCTCCAGTCAGTCAGTAGTGCGCTCAGGAGGCTGACACGGCAATGCCAGCTGTCAGTCACAACTCCTGCCATGAGAGACATTCTGTCAGAGGCTTCAAAGCTTAGACACTGGTGCTGGAGATATGTCCAAAAACGGTCTCATCCTCTTTTTTCGAAAAAGTGAAGAAAAGTGAGGAAAATTTCAATTTCATGTACAAGAACGCATTTCTGTCTTTTTTCCTCCAGAGTAAACGTTTTTTCACTTAGGATGATGAAATTGTTTTGTTTAGTGAATATCTTTTATCTTATATTCCAATTCGGACAAACAACCAAAACTGGAGCAAAGAGATCTCGGCGCTGAGGCAAGGAGAGTTCAACAGGTCCGTCTAGACGTTTGTGTGAGAACTAAAGTCCCGGGAACATCTTGTAGTGATTCCTCTAATGCTAACTACGTGAGTCCGATTTCATGCTTTCAGCCTTCACGTCCAAATACGCTTCAAATTCCTTGAGGTATATGAGTCACATGCAGTACATGTCTTTGGCAACGGCAAACATGTCACCTTCCATATGTGACTCAGTCCCCCCTCTGGGCCAATCAGCAACACATATTCACCTTGATTTGACCTGTGCTTGCATAGGGCCCTTCTAGACCAATTAGGGCCGGTTAGGGCGAAGAGGGAAAAGGCTGGATCGCTGCGCTGAGATGCATCATAAGTTTCAGATGTATTTTGAAATGGATGAAACGACATAGTAAGGGAATAGACTTCCAGAAGTGATGCTGTAGAAATTAATGGATGACTCATAGCCCTGCCCCCCGCCGCATACCCCACATAATTCAATTGTCAGGATCTCTGTCATACTTTTGTTTATCTGTGTGGGGAGACTTTTAATCTTATCAGTCACTTTTCCATCCAACTGTTTCCGAATTAATATTTGGAACGTTGGATCTCCATCAAATGATGCGATTCGAAGAAGAAACACTCGATTGGCGGAGAACATTTAGAGGCTCACACACGCTGCGTACTGTTCGGAGGTTGGCTAGTGAGGAAATGTTGTTTATACGTGTCTGAGGCACTTTGGGCTCAGAGCAAGCTTGACTCATCTTGGCCTTTGGACAAGAACAGCCACTGGCAGTGAGTTTGTGTTTACTAGAGTAAACTGGACACATTTAATGAACTTATTCCTGTTTGTGAGGGGATATGCAGCCCAGTATCTGTACTGCAGCAAAAAACTTAGTGCCCAGATTCCCCTGTGACTACTGAGCCATATGTACCTCAACATTCAACACCACTACATTTCGCTCCTGCACGTTCTCAGTGCTGTTGCCGGTACAGCCTATGGGTGTTGTGAAGCCCCGAAACGCACAACACGAAAGATCAACCGACTGGTGAAGTTAATCATTTCCCTATTTCTTTGCTTCTGCGGCGTAACGGCATCAGAGAAACTCGTGCTTCTTTGACCTTTGCGCTTTTTGTTTTCCCGTGACCTCGCTGCGAATCTGCGCTTATTCTCTAGTTGCGCACACTTTGAGTCACGGCAGATAACGCATCAGCTAAATACCCGAATGCCAAACGGAAAAATCCCTGAATGCTGTCCGTTGGTCGGATCCGTGGCATAAGCTCTTTTGAGATAATTTCCGCTGAAGCACACATCCGTAGCCCCTCGCGGACACCTTGGGCTTAATCTCCAAAAACTGGGTGGGTTAGACTCACACACACACACACACACGGACACATACACAATGAGAGTTTAGTGCAGATTAGACTATTAGAGATGAGCATCAGCAGCATTTTTAAAGCTGATTCAGGGCTTTTTTTTCCGGACTAAAGAAGGAAACGGGCTAATCTCTGCCCGGACACCTACAACATGTCTGTCACCTGAGGATTTACACCTACAGGGCTGTCTGGGCGGGGGCATATGCTCCGTATGGAGAGAGGAGGTCTGGGCACAGCGCGAGCATCTGCGTGTGCGTGTGTGCAAGTCAGTCAGCTCCGGGGGGGGGTGTCACTTGCTGGAAGCATGACCGCTTCTTTACCAGCAGCTGGGCCAGTGATGAAGTGACACGTGCTCATTAAGTTTCCCTTCTATTGTCCGTCCAGCAAAATGAAGTCGTGAGCAGGAAGGCATTCCGTGGGGGTATTTGTTGACTGTGAATTTGTTAAGCATGTGTCCTTTCCTTTCCTCCTTATGTGACCACCCTCTCCTCATTTTTTTATTTCCTCTCCTTCCTTCTTTGTCTTCTCCTTCCCCACTCCTTCCTTTCATTTCTTATCCTTTCTTTTCCACTTTGTCTTACACCTTCCTTCCCTGTAGTTCTCCATTTCCCTTTCCTGCCTCCTATGCCCTTTTTCCAATTTCCTTGCCTTTTCTCTCTCCCCCTCTCATTTCCTTTACTGTCGGTTTCTCTTTCTTTTTCTCCCTCTTCTCCCCTTTCTATCATTCTTTATTCTCTATTCCTTCATCCCTGCTTCATATCTATCTTGTCCTCCTCTCCTCTCCTCTGCTGTAATAGCCCATGGAGGCATGCCTGAGTCCGGGCCACCCTCATTAACCTTATCATTAAGCCGACCCCCAGCTGGACTCCGCTGACCTCACACTGCTGTGTGGCTTTGGGGAGCTGTGTCAATACATACACACTCGGCCATTAGGCTGGCAAAACCGAGAGCTGCGAGGGAGGTAGGCAGAGCCGGTGGTTGCACGGCGAAATTTATATAACAGCTGAGGCGGTGAGGGAGGAGTGTGTGGGGGGGGAGCAATGAATGATACATCCAGGTTGATCTGAACTTTCCATGTACTCCACTCCGTTTGATGTGCTCTGAGTGTGTGCATTATGAAAGCCGGCGGTGGTTAGCCTAACTGTGTCTACGCAATGTGAATAAGACCCCAGGAGAGCATAGATGTCTAGACTTATTCAGAAACGAAGCCTTAGTATTCGCTGTATAGCAACTGTGTGGAGGCTCATATGTACCTCGCAATCCGTCTGCTGCAGTGGCCTTACGCAACAGTCCAGCGGAGGCAAATCCCAATCAAGTGAACAGAGTGGGAGATAATGTTTCATTATATAGTGTAGTGTACACATTTAAATGCAGTGCATGTGGATTCTGCAGCTTCAGCTTTAATGCCACACAGTGCATTTTTTTAATTTGTAATAAATCATCAAACACGTTATTTTGAGCAATTAGTGTTCACAAGTGCAGAGTTGATTTGCAGTCTGCAGGGCCGTTACACCGCATGTTGTGTGATTGCAAATTTTTTTACAGTGTACGATTGCTTTACAAACAAAACAACTACAGTACACTGTAACAGTTGGTCCTTGATTTCCAAAATGAACCACCGCAGCTTCAGCGTTTTTCAGAGCGGCATGGTGGAACAACTGTAACATGCTCGAAACGATAATGATAACACACTAATGTTTAGGTATAATGTTTACCAATGCTTGTGGTTAGCGTTTATCATGGGTGTTTGGAAAATGATCATGAAATGTAAAGAACATTTGAGTTTGATGTCGTCAGTTTTGAGGGTATTTGATCATAAAGTGGACAAATTGACACTTGGCACTACGCAAACGTCCAGTCGCTCCTGATTCAACACCCTTGTGGATCAACTGAGAACTATGAATGAACACCCACCTTCATCCACTTGGGACCCTGAATGGTGTATGGGTACTTAGTTTAATGGCAATCGAGCAGATACAACTTCTGGGACATTTCGTGAAAAAAATCAAAAAGATTGTGTTTGCGTCAGCAGTGTTTTGGCAGTGGTGACATTGGTATGATTCGTCCTCTGGAGACCGAGACCACCCCAAGAATTAATTTCGGGGTGTGAGCAAACACGCTCAACGCGACAACAGGCAGTAGCTTATGAGATGCTTTTTGTAGTCCATCTTCGGTAACGTGTAGTTTCACCACGGCGGACGCACGTCGCATAACGACATTAGTAAGTGACTATGACCATGCCTCTAGCATGGCCAGCATTACGAAACAGCAAATACATTTTATGTTGATTGTACCCATTGGTTAGAACATCAGTATAAAAAGTTCATGTCTTGACAAAACAACTAACTCTTCAACACCTTATCCTTTTTTCTTCTTTCTTTTTTTTTTGTTACCAGCAATTGAAAAGTAATGTCCACAAGTCTTCTTCCTCACAATGAATACTGATGATATGTTAGATAACAAAAGAACACCTCCGCTACTAGACTTCCTGTTATTGATTAGGGCAGCGGTGGTGGTAATCAGTGGCGGTGATTATGCCGGCTGAGTAGAAATGCATTTGATTTTTCTTCATGCGAACGGCGAGCGGCTTTTTAAAGAAGTGTTGCTTTCATCGTAATGATGGCGGAGAGATCTCACTGTGATTCACACATTGTCATGGCGATGGGGAGGGGGGGCTGAATCACACCAATTCCTCATCTCCAACAAGGTGAGAACTTGTCATCATTGAGCTAAATCACTCAATGGGTAAGAGCAAAATGATCCTGCGGATTCTATGGCCAGGCCTTTTCCTTTTCCTTTCTCTTGCTCTCGTGGTCCACAAAGATTTTTTTTTTTTTGAAAGTCAGGTCTTGATGATTGAGCTGAGGTACAAATATCAGTGTAACGTATGTAATGTAGATGAACATGTAAATTAATCTATAATGTATTCAGATTGCCTCTTTGTCTCCGTGTTTTGAGCTCCTATAGGTGATTCCTGCCCCGGGGCATAACAATCATTCAACGTGTTAATGGGTCGCACACTGAGCTCGTTAGCTATGCACAGCCCTCATTAACATACAAATTCAATTAACTTTCACTGCAAAAAAAAAAAAAAAGAAGACGAAGAAAGAAAGAAAGAAGGAAGAAGGAAAGAAAACAAATCTTTTGTGTGACGTCTACTCTTCGCAGCGAGTGGAGGGGAATGCCAATGGATTCCGCCGTGACTTTCTCTGCTTTGGGCTTGTCGACGCATGCTTTATGCTCTTTCAAGAGGTGATACAGTTCAGAGCTCAGCCAGACATCCCCGCGAAGAGGGAATGAAAATGTCTGGCTCTCTCACTCAATAGAGGAGACTTGTCAGGTGTTTGTCCTCGGCCATTAGCTGTCTGCGACGGCGGCGCGGCGGCTTTATTCTTAGAGGGCCATTGTGAGAAGAAGTTACATGTCCCTAACTGTGGCAGAGTCAAGCAGTCCTCGCCGTGTTGATTGAAAGCCAATTTTCAAAGTGGTGTGTAGTCAGATTGTTCAATGGCCGTGGCCTAGCAGGCAGGCCCCTTCATTTTCCATTGCGTATTCTATGGGCAATGCTCTTATCAAGGGAATTGGTAATTAGTGGCATGCATTGTGTCAGAGGACAGAGCATTGAATACCAACGACATTAGAGGGCTGATGAGATACGAGAGGTGCGTGCTTGTGTGTTTGTGCTCGTGGCTGTGTGTGTGTGTGTGTGTGTGTGTGGGTGTGTGTGTGTGTGTGTTCCCGCTCTCGCGCTTGCATTCATGCTCCGGGGACAATGGTTAGGTGCCGCGGCCATGTATTCAATTTACATGTTTGCATTTTTGACAATTAACCAAATTGATTTCCTGTGTGTGTGTCGAGCGGCAGCATCACGTCAGTTTTTTTTTCCCGAGGATTTTTCAATACCCCGCGTCCATCCCCATTTCAAACGGGCCCAATAACGGCCGTGTCGCATTTGCACACCATTAATTAGACATTCATATTAAATGGCTAATTAGCATATATAGCGTTCTGTGTTTTGCCGGGGTGAAAGCTATAGCGGCAATAACTTTTCCTTTCATATCACTTGTTTTTGCTATCTATGCAAATTGGAGTAGGCTGCGATGGTTTTAATCAGTTAGTGTGTGTGCGTGTGTGTGTTTGTGTGTTTGTGTGTGTGAGTGAGAGATGTTAAACATACCTTTTACAGTGGTGGTTGAGAAGAAACGCTGTCCTGCAGTCATGGTGAAAGAGCGAAACACACTAATGATTATGTTGTTTTTTTTCCACCACAGGAAGAAAAAGAGACTAATGATGCTTTTTTGTTCTTTTTGTTTGTAGTTGACATTTTCTCTGAAGACTAATAATGAAGCTCCTCAGAGAGGTGCAGCCAGCCAAACTTATCCGAGCACTTCTCCCTTTACTATCACTGTTCTTGGTGTCACCTGGGAATGAGGTGCAAGTTAAACCCACCTGAACTCACCTTAACCTCGTAGTGTGCAAATATTATAAGTTATATACACGCTGAGTCAGTGAGGGGAAATCAAAAATAAACGATTATTTAGTTTGTCATTGATTTTTGTCATTTTTGCGTCTTTGATTTGTTCTTTCCCCCAAAGGGCTGGTGAGGCCAGCACAACGACACCAAATTAAGCTTTTTCATACGTAGGCTACTAAATCTTTGTTTCAGTTATCCAGCAAGGGAAAGAGCATTGTAAACTAGACAGGGATAGATGGAGGTGGGAAAAAGTGCAGTATGAAGAAAGGCCGAGAGAAAGTGGTGGGAGGGATGGGAGCGGAAAGAAGGATGAGGTAAGCCCTATGGGAGAGGCCTGCGCTGACTTGGTAAACCCCTCCAACCTCATCCACCTCCTCATTTCTTTCCTCCGCCGCTTCTCCTTCCAAGGAGAGATTTAAAAATGGTGCAAGCGTGGAGGGGAAAGGGGCCACATCACTGGTGACATCAGGAGGAAGAGAGGCCGGAGGTAAAGCAGATGATAGTTTGTTTTCGCAGAAGAGAACAAGCGTCGGTGCCTTTGGAATTCATTGAAGGCAAAGACCTGGGAGGCGAAGGCGCTTCGGCTTCATTTGTTTGGACCTGAGCTCGAGGGTCACCTGTGGGTGTCCTCGGGGCAGCCCGTCGGGTATTTCCCCTGGGGTGAGGCGATTTTAGATGAACTTTAGCCTCCCTCAGCCCTCCCGTGACCCCCCCTTCAAGCTGAGCTTATACACCCCCGGGCTGGCTTGTCTCCCATGGTGTGGGATTTTTTTGGGGGATGGAGTCAGCCCGTCTGTAAACTGTGTCTGACCTTCTGTGTCTGGAGGGTTCTCCCCACATACACACACACACACACACATAAAAGAATGCTTCCCTATCGGGGGACATGGCGCGTTCAGCATGATGTGATGACTTACTTCTCAGTAAAAAGGCCCCTTTGATTAAAGGGGAGGGGGGTTCGGCTTCCCATGATTTCATGCGATGCTTGCAGAAGGATATGGCGTGTGAAAAAAAGAGCAAGCATACAATAGTAATTCACACTGAATATGCTTTTGATTCACTGCACAAGGGAATCTATTCTGCCACATACAGCAATCTCGCAATGGCTTTGCGGTGCATTCGCAACAAACATCATCCCCCCCAAGTTAGAAGCGTAATTAAGTTGATTCATGTTGTTTTTTCCAGCTACGGCGAGATTCATTATCAAAAAAGTCAAATGAAAGAATGTGTGAATGGGAAACATAGCAGCACGGCGGCAGTTTAATTTTTAATATTTCATGTTTGGAATGTTTAGAGTGATGTTAATGCACTGTATTGAGAGTAACGTATCTAATAGATTGTGGTGTTTCGGCTTGGTCTAATCACTGTGTTTGTTAATAGTCTCCTTAGGGGAAGGCATGTTTCCCTCTCAGTCCCTAATGTAATAAAAGGCTTTTAGCAGCTCCTTCAAATGCATCACGACTGCGCTTTTCCTTATTTCCTTTGTATCTCATTAATTTCCATATTTAATTAGCTTGGCCCATTAAACACCATGCACACAGGGAAGTGTGCAGGAATAATTGCATGCAATGTTATTGACACAAATTATCCATAATGTTCTTGTGCGAGTTGTGACAGAACATGTAGGCCCTGTTGATTAGTCCACTCTAACAGACATGGCACTTGATTTGTTTGTCTATCAGTGTGTTGCCTGAATGTGTGTGTGCGTCCTTCGGTGCTCAAGTGTGCGCGCATGAGGATATCGCATTCATTCACGTGTCCCGCTTGTGTGTGCCGCACGCCCATGGGTGCCAGTCTAGCCGTCAAACCCCAAACCATGTGAAAGAATGAAATCACCCATCATCTCTAGTAAAAGCATGGCTGACAGCCTGTAATCACGGCCATGAGAGAAAACAAATCATGGTCGCATGTGGAGGGACACGTACACTGTCTCTCCCTCTCTCAAACACACACACACACACACACACACACACTCACACGCACGGACATACTCTCCCGGTCCGGACAAAACATTGAATGACCATAGACAACAGATTTTTTTTTTTACAAATTTCTACTTAATGATGAGAATGATATACTAGAGAGGAACTTTCTCTCAATTGTTTCTGTAAATTCCTCCATGCTTGTGTCCTTCATTTCATACATCACGTCATATTACTGTAATGAGGGATTTCTTCCACACACGCTATCGCCCATTCAAATTCACAGCCTTCACGTGAGACGTCCCCTATCACACATTTGAAAAGAACTATAGGCGATTTTTTAATCATGCGCCGTGGCGAGACGCGCATGAACAACTCTGACATTTACAATTAGCTGTTGTCAGCAGTCAAAGGCAGTAGTGCAATTTACTAGGTGCACATTACTGTCGTAAATGGAAGTGACAACAATTTGATATGTTGTTGGAAAGTGGCGCGATAACGAATTGTATGTGACCCCCGTTTGAGTGGGCTCACTCTCGATAGGCGAGACACCCTTTATTCAAAAGAGATAATTGGTTTTGTGAAATGTTTTTCAATGCCGGCCCTGAAATGTTTTAAGAGAGAAAGTGGTGAGCGCTGATTAACCTTGTCGTAGTCGTTGACATCTCGCGACCACGCAGCCCCTACATTCAACACTCCTTCACGCGGCGACTGGCGTTCCGTTCTTCCCCCTGCGTGCCAAGGATAAGTGTTAAATGAATGTTTTTTCATACACAATTGTCTTTGCCTTGACAGAAGCAGTCAGAGGGGAGACACTGTTCGTTCATGCCGGATTTCAGATCGAGAGGGTTGGTCTCTGAACCTGAACTTCTGAGGGGAGGCAGCGACGGTTTATGACTCAGGAAGTTGAGTGAGAAGGATGGGGGAGCGGAGGCCTCTTTGGTCTCCCCGCTGTGGTCCGTCCACATTTGGCTGGCAGACAAGTGCATTGTGCGCGAGTCCTCTCTGATGTGGCGGTGTGATGATGAGTAAGCACACATGTGATGGAGTGGGTATGTGTGTGGTATCCAGAGCTCTGCCTGACACATGGCCATGAGGAAAATTGAGAGGCGGGACTCATGAGGGAGTACGGAATACATATTACACAGCATTTTGCAGGCCAAACTTCTCCTCGTGTATAATTAGAGGACGAGCTGTGGGTTTTTTTCCTGCCGGTTACGTAACTTCTGAAGACTTCCTGGTGACGAGGCGATACGTTCAACATGACACATCTGGATGAGTTATTCATACATTTGGTTCCAGTTCAAGGACATAGTGGAAGGTGACCTCACCTAAACTTAACATTCTTTTTATTTGCTTCAAATAATACTTATGTCAGATGGTCTGGCGTATGTCCCGGGTAATAAACAAGCGGTGCCTTCTCACAAACCTTTATGTCTATGAGCTGTGAGAAGTATGTTCACTTTGTTTCATTTTATAGGGGTATACCCCAGTGATTTAGCAGTGCATGGTCAAAATGTAATGATACTTGCAGGAGACAGAGTCTTTCAGTCTGTTATATGGGTCGAGCTTCAAAAAAATGCTGGATCCTACATTTCCCAAAATGCAACTCTTCCATAAGACTTTCTCGCTGTGTTAAGTCCTCACCTTTCAACCTCCTCTGTCAAAAAGTAAAAGTTCGAGTGTAACTAAAGATAACCCCAATGATCTCACTATGAGGTCATCAGTCTTTTCCCACGCTCAACAAAGATCCTCCGCAGCAACAGGAGATATTATAAAAGATTCTTTCAGTGCGTCACTGCGCGTGTGGAAGAATTCTTTTGTCCAATTCACCTATAACTTCACGTATCCTACGCTGTGCCACGACCGCCACCCGCCTGGCACACCCAGGAGATCAAAACAAACATTCAGGGTTTACTGCACACCCGGCTCAGTCCAGGTCAGACGGAGTGTTTGTTCAGTCGGAGGGATTGGAGTGGCTTTGATTGAGCCAAAAAAACCTTTGAGTGGGCTCAGGCTGTGTGTCACTGAGGTGGGCCCGTGTTCATCATCAGCTCATAATGACGCCGATAGCGCCGCTGTTATCGCAGCCTCTCTCTGTGGGTGGCTTTCCTCTGCGTGTGTGTGTGTGTGTCTCAGCAGTGGCATTCAATAGTGCTACTGCCCTTGATCCCTCTCACTCTCCAGTACCTCTCTCCTCTGCTCTCTTTCTTTTCTTTCTTCCCCTGCTCCACCCCCCCCCCCCCCCCCCCCAACCCCCATGTCAACATCTGAAACTCCCACAGAACTCCCAAGCAGCTCAGATTCAGAGGAAGTCCTTCCTGGGATTAATACACACACACACACACTCACACACACACACACACACACAGAGGCGTACACTTCCTCGTCAGATTTACCCGTTCTCATTCGTCCTCCCACAGACATCCTGTTTGTCTCCTGCAGGTCCTCTGCTCCCTCGGATGATCATAAGCCAGCGAGGCACGGCGTAAACAGGAGAGCAGTTTCTGAAGAGAAAGGCAGCACGGTTGCAAAAACATTTTTTATCCCCCGTCACCTTGTGTGTGTTACTGTTTTATTCTCTCTGAATTCAGAACTTGTTGATGCTGCGGACCAAATTCCCTTACTATCAGGTTTTAACCAGGATCTGGGCCCTCGCCAATCATATCACTGCCACATCTTCGAGCGGTGCTCCTGGAATGAGAGAAACCTTGTTGATTTTTTCTGTAATCAGTTTCCATTATCTCGCACCACGGCGGTAGGCAGCAGCTCGCCGTCCTGTCTTCTCATCCGTAGAGTGGTCTATCCAATCCATTTTACCCATCTGCCAATCTCCATCATTTTGATCTTGGTTTGTCCCCTCTTCCCTCTCCTCTCTGTCTCCCTTCACTCTATCCGCGGCTAATCCATTACATCTTCTAATGACTGTTGTTTCGCTCTATAAAGAAAAGTGTGGGGCAGATTGGCATTTCTGAAGCCATACGTGTGTGTGTGTGTGTGTGTGTGTGTGTACGTGTTAATAACCATCCTCTCCCTACCTTCCGCATGAAGCCTCATCCCATATACCATAGGATCTGTATGTTATTGCAGCTGTGAAAAGGTTTTTAATGCCAGAAGTCAAAAGATTTCTGCCAGAAAAAATTACTTTCTGTCCACTGCTGGGTCCCAATTTCTTCCAATGTTTGTATAACGATTCACTTCTGAAACTCAATTTCCTTTTACTTGAAAGCAGAATATGATAAGATTTCTCTGTGCAGGACTTCCCACATTGATTATTTTCAGTGTCTTTACTCGGTGTTAGTCATACTAAAAGTTTTGCCCAGGTGCTTCATTTTTTCCTCCACCTTTTCTTGGGTTTAAGTGCCTAGATAACAATGAAGCATCTATCGTCATGGATCATATGGCTTTTTTATTTTATTATTATTATTCTTTAATAATCACCCAACTCTGCAGTTCAGGAAAAAGTATTAGGGCCAGTCATGAGAAAAAAAGGTGGGGAAGATTTTTCTTCTTTTTTTTTACATTTGGAGAATAAAGTTGAAATGTCGAGAATAATCTTGAAATACTTTATCGAGAATAAAGTCAACATGTCGAGAATAAAGTTGAAATACCATTTCGAGAATAAAGTAGAAAATTGTGACACGGAAGTACTTTTCAGCAGCACCAAACAACCGGATATTGATGTAGAGCTGGTACCACAACAAGTCCTTTAGGGCTATTTCGACTTTAATCTCGACATTTCGACTTATTCTCGACATTTTGCGGGCCCTTGACTAGAACTGTCGACCCAAAATCATTTCAATAGTGATTGTATTTCTGCGTCCTATATTGCTAAAAACCAAATATTTACACTCATGCTTTTTTGAGGCGATATTTTCTTTCAGTCATTCACTCTGAAAACGGTTATGATAAAATGAACATCACGCTTACAACTACACGGTCAGTAGTATCATAGCCTTTTTTTATATATTCGGTAATTGATAGACCTCTCACTATTAGAAGCCAGGTGTGGTGGTCAGATTTTACTCTTCAGTTACCGAGGCCGCCTTTCTCTCTTAAAGTGGTGCAACTGCACCGACAGTATCTTGATTGTCATGAAATTCTTTGCAGATGACCTTTTTAGTATAAACACCACTTTATGTACAGAAAGTAGCATTGGCTTTTAATTGGTTGCACAGTGGAAATTGAGGTTATTACATAACAGGCTAATGAAGGATGGTCATTGGGGCATTGTCTTATGTCTTCTTTGCCACATGTGATTACAATGGCAATGGCATTAACCATGCAGTCATACCAAGCCAGTGCATTGGAATTGAATGTATTCCCGAAGATATTACCAGAACTGAGAGATGTGGCTTCGATACGACCACCTTACCTCACCGCACAGACTACGTACTGCTAGGATACAATTGAGAAATAAAAAAACATCTCGTCTAATAGTAATGGTGCCCTTGAAATCGTAAAAGGCCATTGTGAGACAAATTAGCAGTGGTAGCCGCTCTGCCGGAACCCCCAGTGCGCCAGTCAGCAGCGCTCCCCTCTGATTTAAGATCATGAGCCTTCAGTGTTCAGCCACATCTACATGACAATTCTCTCCATTCATATGCTTTATGGAATCATCACTGTCGCCACCCAGCAAATGAGCGCGGCAATTTTTAGGACAAATGCCACCGTGGAATGGCCCTGCGAAACAATGCTTTTGAATATTTAATAGCACCGAAAAGCCATATTAATGGAAGATGACATTCATTTCCCGAAGCTGTGTGGGTGTTGCATGGCCGTACCTCGCAGGGAGGTACCAGGATTAGCAGTTGGTGCTGAAGCGCTGCCGTGGCTGATGGGTTGTTTGTGTTGCAGGGTGCAGTTTCCTCAGCGCAGCGAGTTCTGGCTGCCAGAGAGGCTGCGGAGCGCGCTGGCTGTGACCTCTGCTGACTGGCTTTCTACACAGCGTCTGTGGAGGCAGAGATAAGCACTGACACACACTCAACACCCACACACACTCACACACACACACACAGAGTACACAAACGCACACTCACACTCTGTTGACGTATGACGTCATGGGTGGATTTTTGTGGGTCCGTGCAGGTGTGCGTTGTGTTTTCGCTTCATCTATTTTTAAGAACCAGAGGGCATCTGGCGAGCTTCCAACAGGATCCTTGGGCCAAAAGTTCAGAGAGCGGACGGACGGACAGGCAGAGCGCGAGAGGAGCGGGTGGCAGGCCGCGTGGATGAAAGCAGAGGGAAGGGGATGAAAGACATGGGAGTTGATGGTGAAAAATGGCGTGAGCCGCGGCGCTGAACGGCCCTAGATGCGGCACGTCGCAGCTGGTTATTTTCCATTTACTCCCATCGAACTTTCATAGGCTCGGGGTCGCAGAAAACAGATCACCATACGTATTATTAATCCAAACCTCCCCCTTCCTCCCACCGGGTCGAGTCGCCCTCAAAGCCGTGCATCCCGCCCTCGCCACGGAGGCACGGGCCGGCCTCCCTGCAAAGCAACTCCAGGTAATGGCCTATGAAATGACTGGGCCTTTGTTGGTCAGGAGGCTCACTGGAGGCCCGGGCAGCTTATTTATGGAGCTGCTGTGGTCTTTCTCCCGGCCTTGACACCTATAAATACATGGGGAAGGTTAGCCTGCTTAAAACAAACAATGATGTGAGCCGTGGACGTCTGAAATAGAATATGCAATTCTGCAGCTCAGCCCGCTATAAAAAGAGCTGGAGTCTATCTTTAGGTGGGAGGGGAGATAGATTTGGAAGTGCGGTGTGCTGGTTCAGATCCGGGGATGACTTCAAGACGTAATAAGGCAGTATTAGAGTTTAGGCCTCTACTGACCTGAACTATACTTGGTATTCCTCCTAACCTCAGTGCAAAGTGTTTACAGTGGGTTTGAAGGCAACCACAGTGTGAAGGCAGTGTTCATTTTCTATTACGATGACGCAGTACGGTCAAACCTCTTATAGTTCTTGGAATTGTCTTGGAAATCAATCAGGCACAGATGGCAAATGTGCTTCTCATTTGTAAGATTTATATTGTGAAATTTTTTTCTTCCTTTCTTTTTAATTTGAATCTCTCTATAGCCTTCATGGCCTCAAAAACACATAACAGTCCAGTTGTAGTTGGAAGGGACAAGGTGTCGGTGAAATAGGTGTTGGCAGGCAAGTTCCATATGTTAAAGCTTGGACAGGCTTCAGCGCACGTAAGCGGTCAGCGGGGGCTACAGTAGATCTGGGTAATAGATATACAAGGAGCGCTTGTTAGTGTCTGGTTTTAGCTGAGCACACAGCAGACAGGACTGGAGAGCGGCCCAGTCCTGGAGATGGCAAACGTGGTTAAACTGATGAAACTGTCATTACCGTGTTGGAGGCCGCTGGTGAGGTGCAAGGGCGAGAGAGAGAGAAAGAAAAAGGCTACGAGCACGAGAGCACATCCTGTCAGCGTTGCTGGTTTTTTGCACACTTTTTAGTCCAGGCCAACACACACGGTCGATACTGGCCTTTCAGATATTGGCCTGTGGTTGTGCAGAATGGCAAGAGGTTTTTCCAGGTCACAGCTTGACGTTCTTTTGAACCTCTGTTTGTATGTCAGCTCTCGAACAAATAATTAGTCCCAGCTGGCGGAGAACTTTAAAGGACAGATCCAAGTTCATTAGAATTGGTTTTTGTAACTTTGGCCCTTCATTTACGAGTGTTTATCGCAGTTCGCCCACACTACGACGCCGTGCGCTGAGATTTCGCTACGTGGCAACATGCAAAAAAGAAGCCAACGGGGCAAGAAACATGATCGCTCGGGGGGAAACACAGGTTTAAAGAAGTTGATGTTTTCGCCAAACTTATTAGGAAGAGAAACCAACGAAACATTTAAAAAAAAAAAATAATACTTACCCATACATTGATATTCATCACTAACCACTTGCGCTTGTGGGAACATTGCTTTCCTTAGGGATTGTGGGATAAAGGGCTAATATTTTGGGGGCACACGCACTTATGGTCTTCTTTTCAAAATAAAGTGGTGTAAATAATATGTCTAAGCGTCTGAACAGTTAAGCTGTTTTCTTGCCTAGTCTGTTTCCTTCCCAGTAATTGCTCAGTGTCGGGAGGAGTTCCACTATTTGGTTCCAGAGGTTGACGTAGCACTTTTTCGTGAAAACTCATCTCTGCCATTTCTATTGTTATCTTCATCTGGGTTGTGACTATGTTTCCTCTTCTTTTTGTTTTTTAACTCCAACGTCAATTAACTAGTTGAATAAAGTAGTTGATATCCCTGGATTTTTATTACAGTGTATGAAAGTTCTTTTTAGTTTTAGTCCTTTAACATTTTTGCCAAGTCTATCATTGACCACTTGCTTAATGGTGGACACAACTTTAAAAGTGAGACAGAACATGTAATAAACCAGTTTTTCTTTAAGTAGAGTGAGAGTCTGATACTGTTTTACACATTTTTTTCTGCTCTGAGCAAATTATGAAGAAGCCACAGAATATGAAATAAAAAAAATTAAAAAAATCCAGAAATGTCAGTATCGGCCTTGAAAACTCCTCAAAGGTCAAACCGGAGCAGAATTAGATCCTGTGAAATCCAACATGCTGTTGGGCCTGGCTGAGAGAGGAAAAGAGGGAGCAGTGCGAGGGAGGGAGGAGGAGGGCTTGGAAGGTGTTATGTTGCAGTGTGGTGCCAGGGGAGCTGTGAGGCTTGGCAAAGAGGTGTGTGTTCACATCCCCAGTTTCCCCTACTGCTGCTGGAGAAGGAGGGAGGGAAAGAGCGCCAGGGGAAGGAGGGCGAGATGAATGGAAAGACAGTGGGCGGTGACGGCCACGGAGACACGCGCCGAGGGACAATTTACCCGCATCCATCGCACTTGAGCGCTAATCAAAAAGACCAAATGCACGGCTTTGCTCGCAGAAGAACCCTCAGCACCGCGGAGTTCACCGCGCTCTCACGTGCGCACACCTCAGAAATGACAGCCGCTCAAAACATTCTCATCCCAGGTGTAAATGCACCCCTACACTCGAATCCGTCCGCGCCGAGGCCAGTGCACTGCAGCTGACCAGATGTGGCTGCAGGACATGAGTATGTGAGACTTCGTTGTTTTTTTTCAGCTCTGCCGCATGTGGCAGCCTCACAGATGCTTGAAAAAAACACTCCCTCGCAACCCCGGAATCACAAGAACACACACGCCATGCAAAAAAACCCAAACCAACTCCATATTCTAGAGATTACATTCAGATAATACAAATGACACTACAGATCAAATACATAAGTGCAACGCCAACTGACCAATACATCCTCTGGTAAAATTGTAGACCATCATCATTTGTAGAAGATCCCATGCGCAGCCTATTTGGGCACAGGAGAGCAAGAGCGTTCAGAGAGCAGCAAAACCCCTCTGGCTTTCCCCGCTGATTTCTCATATGAGTGAGCGACCCTCATTACCGCAGAGGGCCCGCTCCTCAGCAGGAGTGTGCTCCTGTGTAGGAGGGCCCATCCTCATTTCATGTCTTTTTCTGTTGGCTGCAAGAAATGCTGGAGTGCATTTCGTTGTTCGTTTGCATACCGACATCGCCTTACAACTGAGGCTTGAAGTTTGCTACTTGCCGCCTCGTTTTCATGTCATCATTCTTTTCATTTGCCTCCAAATCTGTTTGATACCGTAGGGGTTGCGGTTGAAAGAATGCGGATAAAACTGTCATACACTCCATGAGAATGGAATACACAAATGTAATTATAGCTAGATCCATTTTTCTATAAATATTTTAGGCCTACTAAATTATGGATTCCCACGGTCTACTTTTTTTTCGTCAGCATTTGACAGCTGTAATTATTGTTTTTAATCTGGATTAACTTTTCAACTTTTTTTGTCTAATAATATAGTTTGCTCTTCTTTGTAAAATATGCCACCGTATTTCCTGTAAACCTCTCCATGTTTGCTCCATCGGTCATATGCTGCGAACAATGCCTCCCCTTCTGTGTGAACACGCTTGGGAAAACCTGGGTCATGTGATTGCTTAGCTCGTTTGTGGCTGTTAGGCTCAGTGAAGCCGGATAATGAAAAGATTTTCTGGGTGTGTTGAACTTTCATAGCACAGTTCCCAGGGTACACATCCCGAGCGCCACGTGGCATTCGGTTTCACACTTGGGTTTGGGGAAAAGCTGGGGAAAGGAAAATAGTTTTGGTTAAATATTGGAAAACTACACCCATTCTCACTAGCAAATTTTCCACAAAGTTGGCACAAGAGAATGATTCCATCTGCTACCACCATGTCATCATCTGGAGTTGGGTGCAGTGAGATTAACAGCTGGTGGAGCTAATTCTTCTGTCCATCGACATTAAACCACTGCGAGAGAAAAGGGCACAACGAGATGGGATGAATAACAAACCTGAACTCACCTGTTTTCAGCTGGTTGTGGGCAGCAGAAATCTAACTGTAAAAAATCAGACCTGACAATCTTTAAAGATGATGAACTTGTTTGCAAAAAGTCCCTTTTTTACGCAGGAAAACATTGATTTAGAGTTGTGTTTCTTTCCATCTGCCCGATGTCTAATACTCACTCTATTATCTGGTTCTCTAACCAGCATTATACTCCACACTGCTCACAAGCCAGTAGTTAACCTTGTGTGTTTATGCTGAGCACATTGTATAAAGCGGGTTATTATAGCTTTTTGGCTCAAAACGACACTATAAGAGCAGAGATAGGGAATGAAAAGTTAGTAAAAGTAAGCTGACTTTTGAAAAATTTGAAAATGCATGATTCAGGTAATGTTAATGGGACAGTTCAGTGATTTTGAAGTGGGGTTGTATGAGTTACTTATGCATATGTCATATGTTACCTTATGGAGACGGTGATCAGTGATGTCATTTAACGGAGTTTGGAGGAGAAGTCTGAGTCCAAGTCTGAGTCCCACTGTTGCAGAGGGGACCACTGAAAAACGTATTTTTCACCACATTTTTAAAAGTTACCTTTAAAAAAATAAATAATATGTTCAATTGTACGCTGAAGGGCGTAGGATTTGCAGAGTGATACTCTGCCGGCGTGAGTCGGCGCAGTAATACATGGCTTTTTACATGTACGCTTGGAAAAGAGTGCAAACTTAAACGGATGTCTGGTGGAAAACTGAAGCAGGGAAAAAAGCGTACAATTGAACAGATATATTTTTTTTAGGTAAGCATTTAAAAATGTGGCGAAAAAGACGTTTTTCGGTTGTCCCCTCTGCAACAGTGGGACTGAGACATACGCTACTTCCACTTCTCCTCCAAACTCCGTTAAATGACGTCGCTGATCACCATCTCCATAAGGTAACATTTGGACTATGCGTAAGTAACTCACACAACCCCAATTGGAAATCCCTGAACTATCCCTTTAAGGTCCATATGCTATAGAGTAGCATACAAACGTCATGGTAAACAGGGTTGGTAAAAATCGGCTGTGAAAAGATATACTTTCTTCAGGGAAAGTCCACATCTGTCTGCCTGTTGTCACCTCACACGGTCGGGGCTGCGGCTATTGCGGCGGACCTGTTTGCGGAAGCCTGTTGTTTTGAATCAGCAGATCACAAAACCTGAACAAAAGTGAAGTGTGACAAAGTGTGATACTACCGGCCTGATGTTGTTTGATGCGTGAAGATGCGTGCACCTGCTCGGCTTTTTTTAACACATTTCATCGGGAACCGTGCAGCCAGACAAGGTAACAAACTCTCAGGCTTTTTTCGTTCAATGTTAGTACACTACACATATGAATACATTAACAATATAAACAGCTATATCTAGACCAAGTACCCGTGTCATGGGACAAGGTCAAATAAAACACATCACTCTAACAGGACCAAAAAAAGCGGTATGTGGAATTAAAAATGACTTTTATCACGAGACACGTTAAGATGAATTTTTATAGTGCACTCACAAAAGCATGCAGTATGCTGCAAACAGACACACATACACACACACACACACACACACGCATACACACACTGAGGTATAAAGTAAACTCAACGCCCAGAGGCTCCTGTTACTTTGGTGTAAAGTCAGTTGAGGTCGTTGGAAGGATTTTATGACTTCAGATGAAGTTTTTATGACAAGGGGCTGTGGTCGGACCAGTGATTAGTCCAACGACTCTTTGTTCGAACATTTAATTAGTCTCCCACCCGGCGTGTCCACTTAAATAAAAAGCATTGATCAAGAGCGATCAATAGAATGTTGCCCCGGAGATCTCTTGTGTTTGAACACTCATGAACATTTGAACGGTTGTTGTTGCGAAGTACCGCTCCCATTGGCGCTCACCTCTCGTTTGTGCTGTGCCCGAGTTGGGGGGGGGTGGGGTAGAAGTGGGAGCGATGTTGAGGGGTGAGTTTAGGTGAGACGAGGAGGGGAAAGCAGGGTGATGACACCAGAGTGAAACTGAAGGTGTTGGTGCAGGGGCCTGGCTCTCTGTGGTTTGGGATTGCTGCTGATGTAAAGTGCGATCTGTCTGTCACTCTGACTCACCGTCAACCGTCTTCGCCCCCGTTAGATGCGCAGCCTGCTGCTGGGATCTGGCCTATAGTGTGGCGAAACGTGGCGCGGACAGTTTGGTGCCATGCTGCGCCTTTATTTTCTTCTGGCAGCACGGGCACGCCTCCCGTTAGATTCCCGCCGGAATGACTTGGCTGGTTGCCGGCAGGTGTGCGTGCACATTACTTCCACTCCTCTCGGAGTACCATTACTCTCTGCTGACCAGCTGCCCTTGTGCACACGGAAGGATGTTGTCCAATTTAAATGCTAATTCCCTCACGGCGGGAGAGTCAGTACTTGTGGAACATAAGCTTGACAATGGAGATTAATATACAGTTGGCTCCATAAAACACTTGTTTGACAGAGACAATTTTTTTTGTATTGCTTTAAGTGGATCATGTCACACAAGATTGACTGATGTCAAGCCTGGAAGTTTCAGGAAGAGGAAAACTATTTTGTGGACACATTTCTAATGCTACTAATGACGACTGATCTGGAGTGAGTAGATTCATGTTAATCTTGGGGACCCTTATCTTTGAGCAGTGTTTTTTACTCAATGGTCAACAAATATCTACTTCCCAGACTCTTCAACCCTTAACCATGAAGCATTCCAGCAAATGAAACTTGCCTAGTCAGGTCTCTTCACTAGAAAGACCTCTGATTACAGAACGTTTGCTTACTTTGTTAATATTTAATCATAAGGCCTTATTTCCCAGGGTGATGGGTGAATCAGTTTACAATATCTGACCACAGAGCACATTTTGACATGTGACTAACTGATGTCAGACACAACACAACATTTGTGTCGGGGCAAGGCCAAAGTACTGTAACAAAATAATGTTAGAATTTTATTAACCACAAGTGGCATTGTTTATAACCCTTTTCCACCGTATGAGTGTTTACACGAACAGTATTTATCCACCCCATAACATATTTCCCCCCCATAACAATTTTTTCCACTTTAATGCATCATATATTGATTATATAGCTGCCTATTTTGTAAGTTAGTCAACATTTTTTTTCATTTTTGAAAGTTTCAGGCATTTCAGTGATCCGGTCTCAATTTAGTGCGTCGCACAATATTGGAGGCAGGAGACTTCAGCGTCGTGCTTCCGCTGGCAGATTTATCATATCGCCTAGTGGTCAAATATAGGAACTGCAATAAGCGCAGATAGAGGCACATGCTTGAGTCCTGGCCCACAACTCTACTCTGCTGCCCACTACTGTGTTCTTGAGTTAGTCCGCGGCGTGCACGTTTACGTTTAGAAATGGTGACAGCGTCTGCTGTGTCTCATACTGTAGAATAAAAAAAACAAAAAAAACATTTGCTCGACTAAAATTGGAAGAGAAGTTAGTGATTAACCAGCTTGGCCCTGATACACCAGACATTCATTCTGGTATGTTTATGTTATGTCTGTTCCCTAATGTAGTAATTATTAAACGTGATAACTCTAATAAGTAATAATTATTAAAATCACTACATGAAAGTGGGCGTGGTTTAGCGATTGAGTGCCCGGGAGCAGTGTCTGTCCCACTAGAATTTATGACCACAGGCCGCTACGGGCAGGAGCCCTACTTGTGTTTCAACAGCCACAGTTCCTGGTCCTACAAACGCCCTGGCTCTGAGGAAGTACCAGGGAACTTTTTTGCAATGCTGCCAGATGACTGGTTGAACAAAAAAGCTCATGCATACAGATTCATTCATACAGTAAGGAAGCACTGGAATCAGAATAAGGACTGGAGATAAAACAACAAAAACAAACGTATTGTGGTTTGATTGGTTTGAGTGGTTTGAACTTTGAATAAAAAAAAAATGAAATCATGAAATCAAAAAGGGTGGAATGAAAGACATCCCCAATCAAAATAAATAAGTGAGAGAAGCAAAACTGTAGTTGGTTTTTTTGTTGTTGTTTCAATGGTGTTTGGTACTACAGCAGAAACATGTAAGAAGTTCAACATGACATGACATCACAGTTGTGCGGCAATAAACACATAAAACTTAATTCAAGTCAAATGTGAAAATGCGACCAGGAATGCACTAAAGGGACTTTTCCTGTTGAGTTTAGTTCCATGGTTCCTGGGACTACTGCTGGAAGAGGGACATTAGATTAGATTATCTATGGCCATGGGTAACTTTAATGTCTTATTTTCCACTAAATCGGGCCGCACAGTGGTAGTCAGTGTGTGTGCATCTAACTGATCGCAGCACAGCCCGACCAGTGTTGCTTACACAATCCTCAAAAAGCATCACTGTCATGATTCTGCCCCATGAACTCTTTTGTATGGAGAGAAAATAGTCTCAAAAAGGTCACAAATGTGCATCTCGTGATCTACAAGCGAAAGACAAGAGTTACAAATGCGTACAATGATTTGGTGGGGGGGGCAAGCTATTCTGTCTATTTCAAATCATCTTACCCACTTTGAAATTACACATTCACAGAAAGCCCAGATGTCCCAGTTTTCCAGCACTTAAACGCAGCACACATTTGTGACTCTTTTAGGAGCTGCAGAACGCAAGTGCAGCCGAGGCTGCTGCTTTGGTACATGAGAAAGTGAGCACATCCACATTGTGGCCTCAAAATCTGTGAGAACCGTGTTCTGTCTTCTGCACCACAACCATTCTTACCTGTTAACCTTTTCCATCTTAACTGACCTGTAATGGTGCGTTCACACCGGACGCGACGCAAACTATTCGGGCGGGGACATTGCACTCAAAGTCAATGCAAAGACGCGACTAGTGAGTCGGGCGACGTGAATGGCGCGAGTAGCTCAACGCGAATAGCTTCAGTCGCTCGAGTTGAAATATTGGAACTCGAGCAAAGAATTTGTGTGGCGCGTTGAAGCAATAGCCAACTAGCATTGAGATCCTCCCTCCGTCACTGTCGTCATTGTATCAGGAATGGAGGATCTCTATCATCGCTGTGTGTTGGCCCGCCTGACCGGGTTGCTCTTTGCATCGTGACCTGGTGCAGAAGGCGAGGGCTTGGCAGAAAGTGAAGCTTTCTTGCCTCTTTTTCCTTCAACGGATCATGTTTACCTGTGTGTGTGTGTGTGTGTGTGTGTGTGTGTGTGTGTTCAGCGGAGTTTTGTCGGAGAATGTGGAAGGAAGTAAGGGCAAATATTCGCGGTAATTCGCATCGCGTCCGGTGTGAACGCACCATTACTCCAGTTCCTGCCACTGCAGTGCTGCGACACCGATTTGAGAGCACAGTTTGTCAATTTTTTTGTGTTCAAATGATTAAATCAAATCGCACAAATTATGAATTCTTGAGTCTGGGATGAGATGAATTCCCCCTACTCCGTGTTGATCTCAGTAGACCGCTCCACGGTCCCCCTGACAAAAGTTTTTTTCTCGTTGTCTCATGCTGATTTAGCCGATTAGGCGTACTTCTCTACTCTTAATGATGATGTTTAACAATTAGCTGTGAAAAAACTGTGCGAATATTTTCCCTCGTCTTGGCAAGTGTTCTCCTTGGCACCGTGCTCTGTGTTTAGAGGGATGTGCGTTCTTGGCCAAATCAACATTTAGGATAGACTATCCCAGATGGGATGTTGCAGATGGTTGCATGATCTGGCCTCTACTGGGACAGTTTCAGGCCTATACCCAAAACAGCGTGCAGTATCAGTTTGTGAAGAAGAGCCGAACCTCCCGTGAAATTGTGTGTTGCGTATTGTTTCTAACCTTCTCTGCAATCGGTGAGGATAATATGATTTCTTCAGATAATCAGACATTTTCCTAATTACCTAGGAAAGAAAAGAAAATCTTCACACACTCTGCATCGCCTCTCCTCTGCACCATCTCCAGGTCACATGATTGCACACACACACACACACACACACACACACTCACGGACGAAATGGTTCATATCCGCTCAGACGTTTACTGCAGCTGCTATGTTTGTGGCGCAGTCTAACTGCAGTGTTAATCATTTCTGCACGGCGAAGAAATCCTCCCATCCCTCTCACCCGTCGCACAATTAATCCACATCCTCCACGCTTGGAAGGGTTAACACTGTGAGACGACAAATTATTCCCAGCCGTCCAGGAACCCATGTAAGTGCCTCTCCGTGCCACACACAGATTGATCGATTGCTTTGTTTATCAGTCATAAAACTATTAACAATCAATCTCTTTTTCCCCCCTTTTTTCTTTCATCCCTCTCTTCCTAGAGCAGTTTTGTATATGGATGATTATACATTCATTAATGCTTGGGTAGTTGTGCGTATGTCAAATGATCCATGTGCGACTGGGATGCGGCGAACACAGATTACTGCACAGATGCCCACTGAGGAATCTTTTAATTAACAGCATGGTTTACGTCTCGGGGAAGACCTCTTTGTGTCGGTGGGGGGGGCTCGGAGTGAAGGATGGAGAGACGGGAGGAGAAGGGAAAGGAGGGGTGACCCAATTCGCAAGAGACCTGATTGAACTCCACAGCGATAAAAAAAATGAGATGTCGAGGCCTTCTGCGTGAGCAGCAGCAGAACTTCGGCGTGACCCCACGGGGGGTCAGACACCAACTTTGATTCTGTTCTGTTTGCTTTTCTGAACTGCTGCCTCAGCTCGAAGCCGCGTCTGCGCTCTGCGGATTGACTCCAAGTTTCAATCTGTTGCATAATGTCTTGCCACACTAGGAAGAAAAACAAAACGCAGTTGTTGTTTTTGTCTGTGTACTTCAGCTCTTTGTATCTGTGAAGGACATGCGCTCGGATTGTTTCGCCTTTTTTTCAGGCCCGTCTGCCTGTGATTCTCCGTCCATCCTCCCGCTGCCCGGACCTCCATTGGCATTGAATAATACATCTGGACATGTTGTCAGAAACCAGTTGACCCTGAAACTATTGGATTTCACATTAAAAGCCCCCACGTGCCGCCGGTGAGTGCAGAGTTCTGTAGACAGTTTTGCTAATCTATGCTCGGACCTTGCCTGAGGGCTCGCCGTGGTGAGGTAAACGTGGCTTGAGTTATGGTACATATGTCCGTCCAATTACTGAACTGCAGTGTTTTGACCGTGCAAATGAAAGACAAGGGAACCCAACAAACCTCCCACACACACACACACACACACACACACACACACACACTCTCTCTCTCTCTTTCACTCGAGTGCTCCGGGGCAGTGTGTTGTGTACTTTTTCAAAAAAAGGTGGGGCAGCAAAACAGAGCCTCCCTAGCCCGGAGCCAACAGTCGCCCTGGGGTTTAAACTTTTTATTTTTTAAATGCATTTTTTAATGCAAGCATCACCGCATGCTGCGAGCACCTGCGACCAATCACTTACACCGGGGTAAATCCTGCACCCGGTGTACGACGTGTTCCTTTAGGTAACATCAATTATTGACACTGAATCTCAAGTCTTAACCTCAGCCGCGGTTTCATCATCACCGGGCGCGGATAAAAAAAATGAAAGATTCATCAGCGTGACAAAGAGCGCTGTTATCGAAGCTAACAAACCTCGACTCTGTATAGGAAGAGAGAGAGAGAGAGAGAGAGATAGAGAGAGGGACGGAGAAATAGAGACTCTGTGTGTGTGTGTGTGTGTGTGTGTGTGTGTGTGTGTGTGTGTGTGTGTGTGTGTGTGTGTGTATTCCAGTAGGGGTTAGATAACTTGAGTTCATCAGGTTTACCGTTATGTTTCCTCCCCAAGGCGGATGTGCTGGCATTAGTGTCTTTAGAGGACACCCTCTCTCTCTCTCTCTCTCTCTCTCTCTTACACACACACACACACACACACGCACACACTCTCTGACCTCAGTCAACCATCTGATCTCCACCCTCTGTCTGCTGTTTGCTTGACAGCAACCCACACAACATATAACACATTATGTCATGTGCCATTTGCAGCTTTCTCTCCTCCTCCTCCTCTCGTCTTCTCTGCTTTTAACTGTGTGAATTTTGATAAACGTAATCTGGAAGCTCGTGTACTGCTGCCGCTGCTGCTGATGCAGATGATGATCTGCGATTGTTACCGCTGCCGTCGTTTGGCTGGCGATGTTTCGATTTTTTTGGGGGGGGGTGGTATTTCGCTCGCCTCACCTCCTACACTTTGTTTGCTGACGGGGGGGAAAGGCTTTTCCTGTGATTGGGGTCTTTGTGTTTCTAACTTTCTAAATCACACAAGCCCTTCCCTCGCCTCGCACTCAACTCTCCACCTGTCTCCCTCTCTCCCTGTCATTTAGCGCCCCCGACTCTTGACTTGCGCGAGGCTAAAGTGTGCCCGAATAAGGGAGCGCTGCGGTGAATAGTGGCAGCTAAGGAGGCGCAGGGCTTAGCCGATCAGTAAGACACAAACTCCTCACACCAGCGAGATTTCAGCCCCAGCTTAAAGGCTTCGGGGGGAATGGATTTGGACTAACATCACATGAAATTGCTTCTTCAAAGTCTCCTTATCTAGGCATGGGGAAAAATCTCAAAATGGTTTTGCAAGTGGTTTTACCGCAAAAAAACATGCAATCACGTTTCACACTTTTAAATTACATACTTAGCTATTTTCTTTAGCGGGGCAGAGGGTCAAGTGCTTAAAGATTTGTCCCCCTTTCAGTCTCTTTTGGAAAAGGTGCGATATTCGTGTTATCTTACTCTTACAGCCAGACGACTGGCCATTCTCAGAACGCATATTTCAAGCAGATGAATACTGATGAGCATTACACACGTACGTGAACGCACAACCACATTCACACATGGTGGTCTGGTCTCAATTCTGAATTGAAAACTGTGCACACAAAAAAAAAAAACCCTGAAAAGGATGATGGGACTCAGTTCCCATCTGAGAGACTTAAACTTGACTAATCTGATAAGTACAGAGCGGAAACCGGGCGCAGTGAGCCGACTGTTGTTTGTTCACCTGAAATATGGGACATCAGCAGGATTTATAGTTAAAGCCACGATTTTCTGCATGCCTGACGGTCCCATTTCCCAAATGATGCAAAACATGCTCAGATATGGAAAAATGGAGTCTCAGACACACACACACACACACACACACACACACACACACACACACCATCCAAGTGATGAAATTCAGGAATGAAGTCATGCGACACATTTGCAGCAGGAACCACGAGGGATTTCTTGACTCTGAATACAGGTGTGATGGCGATGTGGTCATGTACAGTGTGTGATGCTTCATCATCATCATCATCATCATCATCAATGATTGACCTCTTGGGTAAGAAATACACAGTTTTCAACGTGTGAACAGTCTGAACAGTGATTTTTATTCATGATTAAAGGCTGAGAAATGAGTTGGAGTGGGTCTATTATATACTAAATTTAAATAATCACCTGATGTTGAATATGAGATTTAAAGCCACTTGGCTTGTTGCTATCGCAGCTCTCTCACATTAAGGACACTGCCCAGTATACGAGGTCGCGGGAACATCCAGGTCGTGGCTGTATCCCGAATCATCAGCTCGACGCAGATTTAACAGGCAGTTTGACAACAGCTCACACCTTACGGTAATCGCAGTGTCATGGCTGTCCGGTGACCTTGATGGCTCACGTGTGACCTTAGCTACACTCTCCTGCGACATTCAGCAAAAGTGTGAATGGCAGACGGAGGTTTAAAAGCCCAGCAGCCCCTTAAGGCCCCTTGTAGATGAGCACTGACCAACCAATTCATTTTCTTTGGTCCTGTAGAGGTCTGGTTGGGAACTCTACCTGGACCCACCATGCATGTATGGTATTTAGCATTACGTCCCTATTGGCATAACATTGTTTTACTGATGATCGACAGTTTGAAGGAAAAAAATAGAGTACAGTTGATGCAGGGTAACCAGAGATAGCATGCATTCAACTTCCTTCTCAAACCCTGGTACCTCATGACTCAAGTGACATCACTTGAGGTCATTTATCAGACTTTGCCCAGTTCCCTCTGGAGCCACAAACGACTGTATACAACCTTGTGTTTTTTTGTTTTTTTCTCCCCCAGAACTTAGTAGACTTTAATGTGTGAAATCCCCCTTTAAATTAATTTAAAAGGGACACAAACAAAACCCTGACAGAGAGAGAACGGCAGCACCAGCAGCAGCATGACTCACAATCAATTAATAAGCAGTTATGGTTCAAAAGAGCAGCAATATAATAGGCCTAATTATGTCCTTGGGATACATGTAAAGTCACAGAAACTCTAGGACATGTAGGTGCAATGGCTTATCAGTTGTTTTGACATAATTGATAATAACATTGATAGGATTTCATTTACGTAGATTTTTTTCTCGGGGTATAGGTGGAGAATTTACTTATTCAGTCATTTGGAACTATGATTCTTCCATATCAATACCTAGTACAGGTTGAAATATTTGGATAAGCGGTTGGCCACATTCGCTCTTGTGTGACATTAAATTGACCAACGGGTACTGTTCATCACCATTTATTTAACAGACAGCAACAGGGAAAACACACAATTTCTAATCTAACAGATAATGATACGTACGTGTATGTGTACTGTGTGCGCGTGTCTGTGTGTGAGTGCGTATGTGAGTGTGTGTTTGCGCACTTTTAAATGCTTCATAGGCTTCTGATTTACTTGTACTTTCTCCCATGGTAATTATGTTGCACTATCCCATAGTTGGGACCTGGTTCAACTCAGGTCCTGGGTTGGGTCATGGTTCCTCTGCGCCCCCTAATTTGTTAGGTTTAGCGTGTGAGCGTGAAGAGCTCTACAGTACAGTGACGAGACGATTAGAACATGAAAGGAGTGTTTATGTGAAATGTAAACATGACGGGGGGGGAAATGTAAAAAAATTTCAAATGCCGAAGCATCCCCCCCGGCTCATAGTAGTTCATGTGTGGTACGATACAGTGGGCACACACGGCCCCGGCCTGGCGACACTTTGTCATTTGGACTCACCTCGTAGCCCCGAGCGCTCATGTTGATCCTTGCTAACTGGGCCAATGCCCACAGACCTCTAAGCCGATCGATCCCACAGAGAGACAACATTAAATACACTGGCAGTGTGGAGACCTCCTGCTGGGGAGTCCAAAGAAGCAATTAGAGGGCCTGTGCAAGTAACGCCTAAACAACAGTGCACCCTCATTATCTATATTTTATAATCTACTCAAAGTGAGTTATAAATACACGCTGGCCTTCAGTCTGAGTTTTATACGATTTGACTCTTTTTCTCTTTCTGCTCAGTGTGTGGTGATTGTCGCTGATTACTGTGCTCCCAGAACAAGTTCAAGGAAAACCCATAACGCATTACCCACTTGACCTGTGGGTCACTTGATTTCCCTGGGAGGGACACACCAGATTCAGTGTTCTGGGACGACGAATGGACACACTTCAAAGATGAGATGACCGCCGATGTGATACAGAATAAGATATAATCTGGTGACATGATGAGGCTGTTGAATTCTTGCAGCATGATTCTGATACAATTTCAGCCACTACTGAGTCAGAGCAGCTGACGTTATTATGGAGAGAGGTTAAATCATAGAAGATCTGGTTACTATCATATCACTCACTCAATCTAACAGCAGGATGCTCTCTCTCTCTCTCTCTCTCTCAGTGGTTATATATGTATCACAGATTCAGATAGTTCAGATATGACTAACAACTCCTCCGCTGTCCTCCTTGTGATCCTAAACTGGTGAAAATAATTCTTTAAAAAGAAAGTGACACCGGAAGAATACACATTTTTGATTAACACACACTACCAATGACACAAAATACAACACACACACACACACACACAAACACACACATACACACACACACATGCACAGACACACACACACACTCACTCATTTCAAGTTGTATCTGGGTCACAGAGTAGAAGAGAAATAATAACACAGAAGTCATTTCAGATTACATAGCTGAGATCAATAGCCCTCACTGTTTAAGCATGAAAGCTTCATTTTGCTATGGCCTTCCAATGAAAAGGGCTGATTGTAGCTTGGATTGACAGTTTTATGGCATGATGATGTGTCTCATACTTGGTCACACACACACACACACACACACAAACACACACACACACACACACACACACACACACACAAAGCCTACATTATATGGAGACATTTGTCATCAAATTGTGCTACGGAGAACCGAAGATGTGAACAACATTGTTAAATAGGATACAGACACACCTCGCACAGACAATCATACAGAAGCATTTAAAATACATTTACACTGACATAAAGAAAGAGTAATGACATAAGTTCACCATAGGTCTTGTGATATAATATGTCCTGATATGTCAAATAAAAAAAAAAGATTTAGCGTTTAGAGTTTTAACAGTCCCGTAAAGACAATACCACAAGGTAATTTAAGAAAGAGTCCAACTTTCTTGGGGTATCTGTTCAAAGGTGAAAAAAAAAATAGTTTTTACTATATATTTTTTTCTAAACCATTTTATTCAGGCAGATTTTGTTACTTTTGGACAGGGCCATGTCAACTCCTGGCTCAGTAAATCGAAAAACAAACAAAAATTGGTGCGGACCGCACCACACAACACTGTGTGTAGTTTGTAAACATCACTCGTAGAATCCTCACGTAACGTGTTAGCTGGTGCCGCTGCAGCGCCGAGGTTTTGGCCAAGTGGTTAGTGCGGTCACCGGTCTCCCATACTCAAAGTCGCGGGTTGGCGGCCCGGCCAGAGTAGGAAAATAACAGCAACAACAAAAGACAGAAACATGCTTTCTCCAAATCGCCTACTGCCCCTTTAATGACAGTTACACTAATTGACTAGTTTCATTCAGCATACAGACATGAGAGTGGCATCAATCGTCTCATCTGAGTCCCTGTTCAGACCTGGTATTAATATATATATATATATATATATATATATATATATATATATATATGTGTGTGTGTGGAGACACTCTAATTCCAGGTGTGTACAACACACAATTAGAATGTGTCTCCACGTCTCTCCAGACTACTTGTGATCGGATTTCACTTCCTCACTCTATATGCAAAGAGAAGTATTGAGAAGTACGAATACTTGATTATTAAAATTGTGGCAGATCAGAAGACACCAACTGAGTAAAGGTGGTCCTGCAATGTGACCCAGGATGCATTTATGCTCACACGGCTAAAAGAATGTGGACACATTCGTCCCAAGCCACCTCTAAATGAGGTGTGTGTTGGATCTTACATGCTTCTTCAAAGTATCTTGGGTGCGTTCACACCTGCAGAGCAGTCCACTTGTGACCGGGTCAACTGAGATGGATGTTACTGTAATACCAGGTCTGAACAGGGACTAACTCTCAGCAAAAAAATGAAATGCTGAACTAATGCTATAAACATGCAGTATCTGAATTTAGCCACACAGCTAAAAGAAGTTGGTGACCCAGCACTGACACGCTGTTATGGCGAACTTTAAAAGAACAGTTGCCTATAGCCTAGCAGATATACAGCATAGCAACATTAGCATTCATTTATTGTCCTGCTTATTGCCACTGGACAATTTTCAGTATTTAAAAGTAAAAATGTTACTTAAACATAAACCTGAAACTTGCTATGCTCCAGGCCCCTTTTGCAGGTCCCTGCTTGATGAGGAGATGCCCAAAATGAAAAGAATAATCTCGGTATCCATATAAAGGTAACACTTGTGAGATTTCAGCAAGGTGGAGAATCAAGTATGGATGTTATTGGGTCAGAGTAAATGAAATGGAACACAACATTAATGAAAGATTCCATGTCCGCCTGAATATCTCCCATGAAATTTTGCAGATGAAGCCCATTCCTCTTGAAATCCATAGGAATACATCTGAACATAATCTGTGCCAAATTTCATGCTGATAAACTGAATCAGGGCAAAGTTACAGGCTTTAGTAGGGACAGACTCTCCAAACTGGCACAACTTGGCAAAGCTGTGTATTACATCTAATGGACCTGTTTTAATGAAGACGGTGAGCATCTGTCTCTCCATAAACGATCTTTGTCGTGTGACGTAATGTCGTCAGACCTTCGAACAGACTTGACGTAATGTGCAAAGGCATGTATCTCACCAGCGCATTGGTCAAGCTGGGTGATTGACACGTCTATAGAACCTTCAGAGCCAGTAGAATCGACGGACAGGACACCATTCGCTATCTGTGAGGGGGCAAACCCACTGTGACGCCTTTTTCCCCCGACGCCATTCGACATGCTACTTCCGCCTGAGTAGTTAAAGTAGGACGGACCAGGCAGATTAATATCTTGAAATGACGAGTGGCCTTTGTGCTAGCTAACAGAATCGGAGCGTCTCCCCGGTCCTGTGCAGATGCCGTATGGCTTCATAGCTTCATGATTAGCATGTAGCATATGTGATCAGTCACTTTTTATTCAAACATTTTCTTTCGCTCTTTTTCGGCTGCTTACTCGATGACGGTTGGTCGGAGATTTATAATAATAGATAATAATGGAATCAGTGAACTCAGAGCTTTCAATTGATTTGTAGTTTGTGTTGTTAGCTTGGAATATCACGACTGTCATATGTGGTGATATAGGACATGTACAATTTTCGTGTTCATGCGATATGCTGATTTAGTTGATTGTGGTGCAAATGATTGATATTGTGATGTAGCCGTGTTTCTAACCGTTCTGTGAAAATGCTGTATGGCTATATTGCTTCATGTTATGAATGAGTTATTCATAACATGAGTTATTTGGTCCAATTGTGTCGGAACCAAGGCCCGATTAGGTCCCGATGGAGCAGGTCAAGGTTTCCTTGATTTTCTGTAAAGGATTAAATCAAAGACTGTTCTAAAAAATGGATGTAGTCACTGCATCAGGAAAATGAAGCCAATGCGGAAGTACCTGAAGTCTGCCTTCTTTGGAATCACCAGCAGAGGGCGACTCCACTGGCTACGATGGGAAAATTACTCTTCTTCTCACTTGATTCATAACATCAGTAAACATTTTTCTGAGGGCTTTATCTCTAGTTTTAAGTCTTCTCCAATACAGCATGATGTTCATTTTGTAAATTATGCTCTCATTTAGAGTAAAACAGTCAATAAAGCATGGTGCGGTTTGGAGAATGAATACAGCGTGATGGACAGCTAGTACCGTCCAATCAGAGCATGGCTAGAGGTTTAGGTGGGCGCGCAGTGGGAGAGCTCTTGGTCAGACAAACTGCTGCAAACAGCTCCTACATCTGTTTGCAAAAAAAAGCAAGATGGCGCTGGTCAAAATGCTTAACGCCAATGCTTCAAAACAGAAGTTCACAAACCAATGGGTGACGTCACGGTGAGTTTGAGTCTCAAGCAGCTAAATGTTCCACCATGTTTCCCAGTAAGTTGCTAACTTTGACTGTTTGCTATTAGCTGAAGAGCAGTTAGTGTAGTGTTTTTGTTTTTTTTACCTTTTTTTGCCTGTTGCAACTGAAAGTGAACTTATGAGAAATACTTATAATCTCATATTGCACTTTGATCCAGTGTTAATATAAATAAAAAATGACAGCGTCTTGAAGGGACAGTTCAGTGATTTTGAAGTAGGGTTGTAAGAGTTACTTATGCATAGTTAATATGTTACTATATACGACAGCGATGTCATTTTACGGAGATTGGAGAAGTGGAAGTAGCGAAAGTCTGAGTCCCATTGTTGCAGAGAGGACCACTGAAAAACATATTTTTCGGCACATTTTTAGACATTACCTTAAAAAATAGAAATATCCGTTCAATTGTACGCTAAAGGATGTGTTTTTTTTTTCACTGCTTCAGTTTTCCAGCAGACAGCTATTTAAGTTTTCAAGCGTAGTTCAGCCATGTATTTACTGCGCCAGTGAAATAATACATCCTTAAGCATACAATTGAATGGATTTTTTTTTTTTAGGTAAGCATTTAAAAATGTGGTAAAAAAGAAGTTTTTCCGTGGTCCCCTCTCCAACAGTGGGACCTACGCTACTTCCACTTCTCCTCCAAACTCTGTTAAATGACATCGCTGATCACCATCTCCATGAGGTAACATATGAACTATGCATAAGTAACTCATACAACCCCACTTCAAAATAACTCAACTATCCCTTTAAGATGTTCATCAAATCTAATCATCAGTAAATCGGCTTTACTAGTGCATATAAGTGGAGATTGTCCATGTTACTTTGTTATTTATTTACTCCCTCTCCCCTTTCAAACAATCTCAAAATCTTATTTTCTTCATTTTTCCGGGGTTAGCTTGTACCAGTGTGGTTCCGTTGTCATCCCTGTTTGGTATAATTTGATTGTCTTGCCTAGATCTGAGCACATTATGAGACTGGAAAGTTGGGATTCCAGCCAAGGAACAAGTGATTAGTAGTAGCCCCCCCTATTATGCAATCATAATTTATGTAGCCATGAACATCAAGCAAACAGAGACATAAACTGCTTACAAACTCATAAGATTGGGATTACCAAGAACTCAAATTTGCAAGAAGGAGGAATGGTGATGTTTTTAAGTTTATAAAAACTTGCTGGATGTATAGGGAATCTTTTTCCCGTTTTCATGTTAGGAAACCTCTGGCAGTCCTCATACCCCGTGTCTTCACCTCTCATCTAATGCCTGTATGCAAGCAAGGAGACACGCGCGCGCACACACACACACACACACACACACACACACACACACACCCAAACATTCCTGCTTTGATACAAATCCCTATGGTGAGCTTCTATCATCTCTAGCAATAACGAGCTGTCATTGGTCCTCAGTGATCTATCTGTCTGAATGTGTCAGCGAGCAGGCAGGCTGACTGAACGTCGGGCTAAAGCAGTTCTCCACTTCCAAGGCCTGTCAGTCAGCGCTGGGGGCACCTGAGACAGCCCCGTGTCGTTGAGGGATCATTTCTGAAGGCTGACACTGGATCAGAGGCAGGGGAAAAAAACAGCCGCGTCGTCGTTTGACCCCACCCCCACATACGGAGAAGAAGAAGAAGAAGAAGAAAGCCGAGGGAAGACTGACAGCTAAATACCAAATAGGTTGTCTCAGGAGGATTTTATATCTGACCAGCTCCTATTTTAAAGATAAGAGCGAGGCATCTGAGTTATTAGAGTTTAATCTAGGTATATAAACCTGTGCATTTACATGGCGAAATGAGTTTAAACTAAGTCAGCGGGCACCTTGGATACTCCGAATCTGAATGTCACCGTGATACAAGATAAACCCAAATAACCCCCCACAGATAACACGAAGATGCAGTCATCACAGCACCCCGCGTGTAATGTATTCCCTCCACATTGCATGAGATATATTATCGAGCCTCCCTTATTTTGTCGGTGATAAATGCAGCACACATTAACTCCACCAAATGTGTTTCTCCTATTTCCACAATAAAGGGGCCTTACTTTCCCCCTGACCTTCAGCGGGCTGCAAAGCCAGCACAAAATATGCATTTAGAAGAAGCAGCAGGAGCGGATGTGCGGGTTGCCGGAGATTGCTTTCTTTTGTACGGCATCATGCAGGAACATGCATCACTGTCCGCCTCCGACAAACAGCCGGTAATATGCAGAAATATTAAGTAGGATCAGCAAATAAATATATGGAGTGGAGCTGGCGCTGTGACAGATGTTGGCCATTTGCGTGGAGCTCCTCTGTCATGTCATTAACCAACTCTCTGAGCCAAGCGGGCGAAACGAATGAACTGGCGGCTCGGCACGGCCGCGCGTTCCAGCCGCGCGGAGTTGAGGGCGCTTTGTGAGATCCAGGAGCTCGCGGCCCCGGATCAGACCTGAGAAATGTCTACAGCCTCTGCAGCCAGGTGCTCGTTCACGTCTGAATGAATAAGGGTGTGTGTGTGTGTGTGTGTGTGTGTGTGTGTGTATTTTTCATGCTGCTGACCTGGCTGCGGTGAGTTTGATTTTGTTTGGTGTGGAAAGAGGTAAGGGCCAGTTTCAATATTTGAACCTGCCCCCTCCCCCCAAAAAAACAACAATACTCCAACATTTGAGTGGTGTATCTGTTATTATTTCAAAATGCACATGAGCACAGGTTATGGGCATACACTCATACACACACACACACACACACACACACACACTCACACTCACACACACTGTACATGCATGCGCCACGTGGTCGGTGGTCTCTTCATTTCGTAGAAGGCAGCAGTTCGGTGTATTAAAGATTGATTTAGTCAGTGAAGCAGAGAATGTGTATTCACACTGCTTCTCTGGGTCAAGGCCACTGAGTTTCATCCAGCTGGAAAAAAAAACCTACACCCATACTGTATGGCTTCAGGGACAGTACATCTGACCTCCACCTAGCCGAACATGAATGAGTAAAGAGAAAAAACTACAACACAGAACAATCCCCTTTATTAACCTCCCCAGGAGCATACAAGGCTCTCACAATCAGCCGCAGCATTGTTCGCGCCGCGCCGCGTTTGGAGCATGTCGCCGACGCGCCCCCACCCACAAACCCCCCCGTCTGCTCTAATGGCGCGGGTCATCAAGCACTGTTCAGGATGGAAAAAAAGGAGAAAATACAAGTATTGATTTGAAAATGTCTTGTTCTGTTATTTTCAAAAGCTTTCATCTCTCTTTTTTCATTGTATTTTTCTTTCTCGGAGCTTGTGTGTAAGAGCCCCCCGGTCATGGTTGGGGATTTTATAGAATGTTCTGTGATCGGTGTTTTTTTTACATTTTTTTTTTTGTAACCTGAGTGTGTACGGTGCGTACGCGTGTGCTCATGCATGTATCACATCTTGCCAGCCGCAGAATACATACGAGGAGGCAGGCGAGTCGTATATCTGACGGAGTGCGGCCAATAAAGTATAATTCATGACTGTTACAGTGCCCATGGATAGTAGTCATTACTCTTGTGGTGGTGTGCGCGTAGTATATCACGCCTCAAAACAACAGCCCTCATCACTATATTGATTGCCTGACACCTTCTGAAACATGTTTTCATTCTTGAGAGAGCGACAGAGTGCAAAGGCAGAGAGGGAAGAGGGGGAATAGAGAAAACAACTGTCTGTCTCGATACTGCTGCCGCCCTGACGCCGTTGTCTCAAGCCACCGCTGCGTGTAGTGATACTCACCCATTCACTGGATCACGGGCTGATTCCAGGCCCGTTACCATCGTCCCAAACATACAGTATGTATGGGGAGTTTGCTCCATTTGGACAGTGCAGTTTGTCCCCCCCCCCCCCCACACACACACACAGTACGCAGCATTGTTTTCTGATAGTCAGCAAGAATTGGCGATGCGGGGCCACAGTTGCTTCTCTGTGGACATGCTGCTGATGCGTTGCATCAGTGAAAGAACATTCTCACGTGAGAGCCATCCGTCGATTTGTCCGTCCAAGTCGACGCTGTCCCCCTGCGCGGGCTTTCCCCCTGGAGGAACGGCGCGCTTGTCTGCGGTGTCCTCCGTCAACTTCCTCCCTCCGTGTTGTGGCTCCTTCAGTGATTTCCCCGTCATTATCAGTTCACGTCAAATCCCAGCGTATTGAGTATGGTTCAGTGTGTGTACGTGTGAGCTGCTGGTGGCAAAGACTTTACATTACATTGCATTAATTTAGCAGACGCGAATGTCCAGTGCATTCAACTATGAAGATATAACTCCAAAAGTGCAAGAATCGGTAGAGTAAATAAACATTTATCAAATAGGAAAAAACAGCTTAAAGTGCTTATATATATATGTATATATATATATATATTTTTTTTTTTTAAACCAGCCTCTTTCTATGTGTTTGAGAGGACAGTTCAGCTCTGGCCCCAGTCTGTGCACAATATTCAATATTCAGAGACATTGTGTTCCTGGAAAGAGGAAGTTAATGCTGAACATTTTGAGTCGATGTATTTGTTTATGTCCTGAGCACCTCAAACCACAATTCATTCCCCTACATCACATTGGAGGTGGAAACAGCCTTTTTTTTTTTTTTTGGTAAAGGCTTCTGTAGAAATGTTTGGAATCAGGGAATCTCCTGATTTGACTCCGACTCGGCTATGATTTGATGTGATTTCATACCAAATCTTGGTCACAGTTAAATCCAAAATCAATTCCCCAAGTAGAACAAGTGGTACTTTGTGTGTCAATCCATCCGGGTCTCATTTACAATATGAAACATACGCGGCAGCTGGGTTACGTGCGCTTGATAAAAACCACTGATAAACAGTGTTCAACGGTACAGTATTTGCCCTTTTGAAAAGTTTTACTGAAATATTTTGGACACAATAATGTCAATAATTGGTTCAATAATTTGAACCAGAATATAGGTCTTAAGGTCTTTATTAAGGAAGAAACAGTGGTTGATCTTTGTGTTTTTGAGTAAGAATACTTACTGTGGGGTGAATTGGATACCGCATTCAAGGATCACGTCCCATTACTGTAACTCCCATGAAAGCTGCTCACTAAGAAAATCCAAGAAAATGATTTAGTCATATGGATTTGGAGGTGTTATTGGATGGAATGGATCCAATTCTTTTTGGATTTGGATCCTATTGGATCGGATTCCAAAGAAGAATCTTCATCATTTTAAAGCTACTTGTTTTCCAGTTAGTGTGTATAGAGAAAAGGCAGCCATGAAATCACCAACAATTTTCCTGCACAGTAGAACTCAGCTCTTTGACAAGTTTTGTCATGTTTATTTAGCTGGAGTTGATCTTTTTTTTCTAACCCAAGTCTCAGATTGTAGTGAAATGCTTGTCCTTTCAGTTTTTGCTTTGTACATATACTTTTATTGAAAACCTAACATTTTGGAATCTGAGAACTGAGTTTAATTTCATCTGAATCCTAGAGAACAATCTATAGAGCATGTTTTTTATTTTAGTGACTTCAGTACTTAACTATCACCAGTACCATATTCCCAACCTGATTTCAAAAAATTACGCACACATAACTTTGGATAAGTGATAATTTACATATTGGTGCTATATTTGCACATTTTTACAAAGGTATTTATTTTTTCCAGTAGCGGCTGTCATATCAATTTGTTTTGACTGTCAAAATATTGGCTGGGTGTCATTCCACGTTTAGTCTCTGATCAACACTGTATTGTGATTTCTCCCTCATTCTGTCCTCTTTAATCATTCCTGTCATGGACTGTTCATGGACCTGATGGAACCTCCGATTTTTTTTATGTGGCGTCTGATATACGGCCGTATTAAAGATGGGTGCTCTCCATTTGATGAGCATGGTTTAATCTAAATCAAGATATGGGTCCCTGGAGGCCGGTGCGGTAATCATGTCAAACTGGCGATACCCTTCACTGTCACTCTCTTAACGTCTCGCTTGATCATCAGCTGCATCGCAATAATTGAGCGGATTTAGACCTTATCAGGCTCTTAGGTAATCAGGAGGAGAATGGGATTAGATGTAACATTATATGGTTACGTTGTTAATCCCAATGAGCTTGCATCACGTAGCTCATCCGGCATGTGGGACATGTGACATCTGGATTCGGGGTTCTGTGTGAGGTTCAAGGTTAAGCCGCGGATCACCGAGTGTTTAAGGCCGCGACAAAACATTTTTGAAAAAGGCGGCGTGGATGTGGTAGAGGTTGCGGTGAAGACAATTGCTCACACAATAAATTAGTTTTAATGTGAGCGGATGTATACACGCGTGCTTGGAGATATTATAAAGTCTCCTTATATTACTTAATCAAGCAGTCATGTTAATTGTGTAATAGGCTTGTATATTTCCATGCTGTCTCATCTCATTTACATATTCACGCCTGTGCTGATGAGGAAGGCTAAATTAAAAGGGGGGGGGTACGCGAGTGGCTCCTCCCTCAATATCACTGATTTATTTATGCTCATTATGCTGCAGTGCACAAATCTACATTCCTATCTGTAATAAGGAAAGGCTTTTTTTTATTAAATTTCACGGACACATCACAATAAACAGTACTGTCAGAATATAAGTGGCTTTTGTACGCACTGTGAATAAATTATCGGCGCAGATGGACAAATCCTGTTTGTGATAACATTTTAATATGGCAAAAATGGGAGTGAATTCTTGGAAATTAGGAGTGGATGGAGTGAAGACTCCCCCGTCGGGACATGGCTGCCCCGGGGACGCAAGTAGTAGCGAGCCTGTTCTCTCCGGGCTGCAGCAACGATGCAGAATAATGAAAATAAGTGTGTCCATTAGACCAGTTAATCTTATTTGGCCTGTTACATGGGTCTATGTTTTCATCCCGGACTAAAGGTCCCTTGTTCTCTGCTCTTTTTATGCGCACATACTGTAGAGGGCCGCACACACACACAGACACACACATACTCACAAAGAAACACGCACACAATCCAAGCCTTCATGCGGACACAGTGATTTAGCAGTCGCACACAGACCGTGGCTTCACTCCTCTGTTCTCCTGTCTCTCCACTCCTCCCCTTTTTCCTCCTCCTTCCTTTTCACAAAACAACACAAGGCTCTTCTGAGCCCCGAGGAGAAAAGAGACAAATTTACAAGAGGAGCACAGGAGATCAGTGGTTCTGTTGTGCGCTGGTGAACAGCTCCCCCTTTGACAGGGAACCAGAGGTCAGGCCATGGCTCCCTAAGACCCTCTGGCTTCTTTAGTGCGTGCGTGAGTGAGTGTGTGTGTGTGTGTGTGTGTGTGTGTCTTCCTTGAAAGAGTGTGTTGGCATTTATATGCGAGCCGGCCTTGGGGTGCACGACACCCTGTCTGCTAATGTTACGGGAAAGTCACAAACTGTAACTAAACTAAAGTCACATGACGGCACAGCATGTGCAAAATCTTTTCATGCACACTGTAAACTACAGTACTTGGCTTGTGGTGGATTTCGATGTGCTGGCATGAGATGGGCGCGGGGTGAACACTTTACCTACACGGTGACTGTCTTCGAGTGATATTCTCTCACAGCGCAGTTTCACTTTTCGTTCCCCACCAGTCATAAGTAGCTTATCCGCTTTAACACCGGTAAATGGTGGCAACGCTCGCAGAGTTTAATGAGATTAGACCCATGATGTACACCAAAGTGCCCCCTGAAGAAGACGGGTATTTTTTTTTTTTTAACATCCTACACGATTGTTCTGTCATCAGGGATGAGTTCTTTTTTGGAGAACGTTTGCTACCGAGCATGGTGGAGTGTGTATTGATGGGCACATATACAATCGAAGACTCCTGCATCCGGTTCGATGGTAAAACAAAAATAATCGGATTGACAAACAGAATTAGCTTCATATCTTCATGATGCAAAGCACAAGTCTTGGTTTCAGTAAGAGCAGTATTATATTACATCTAATGTACAGGACAGACTCAACACCCAGTTTTAAAAGTGAGAATTACAATCGATGCCTCAGAAGATTTAGATCAGACCACAATCTCCAGGTCACGGGCAACTTTTTCCTTTTCGACCTCGTCGATTCTCTTTCCGTCTGGAACGTCCGGCGGGCAGTTGTGTGCAGCAGGTGGGCGGGGAGCAGGTGGATCTGAATAAAGTGGAAGAAAGTTCAGGCTCATCAGGAGGGTCGTGTGGAGTATTACGGGAGACGGACATCACGTCAATTTCAGCATGTAACGCGTAACACTGAATGTGATATGTGGGAAGCAGCCTGTGGGCAGTAACATGTAGGGTGTGAGGTCAGAGTGAAGTGAATGATGACTCGACCATAGAGTGGAGAATACAGATTATACCTTCTTGGATGAGTGTGAGGTAGGACGTGGTATGTTTAGATATTGAGCAGAATGCATTGGTTTAAGGTGTGGAGGGGCTTAGATGAAAGAAATGAAGGAACACACTTTGTCGGGATTATTACAAAATATTACATGAAGAATGTACAACACATGCTGAAAATTGGATGTAAGCTGTCATCAACAATCTAAGATGTGGGATACGGGACGTTACAAAGCAAGGTGGATGTTTTACTAGACATAGACCAGATAAAGGACATTGCAGAAAATGGGACTTGCAATATTCACAATATTACTGGAAGCATCTTCTAGAGTAAGGAGGATATAGAATATAGGGGCCTATAGGATGTCTGTATTTGTGTTACAGGGTACAGGGAATAGTAAAAGTCAAACTACTGCATGGCGTGTGGCCTGTTTTTCAACTCACGTCAAAAAGTGTAGGTCAATCTATGCAGGATCAGATGTAAAAGTTTAGTGAGTACACTGTATATTATGATATGATGGAAGGTGTCGGGCCCGCATTTGGAAAGTAATTTGGATGCAGGGCGAGGAAGAATGATGTAGTGAATGGTACTGAGCAGAGGACATAAAACTCAAGACGGAATAGAAGATGCAGGACATGGGATGTCGGACAAGGCCTACATATTATACATATATTCTTTATAGGCTGTATAAAGATTTGATAGCCCTCGCAGAATATATCTGATTTTTTTTTTTTTACTGGCCTTCAAAATAAATCACGCAATACGGCTTGCTCTACACAAAGAATCGTCAAAATTGACCCGCGCGAGGGTGTTTGTTTTAGTCAAACACTGACACTAAGTCCTGCGTCCTCCCGGAGAAGGTAGATAGAGGCAGACTCTTTCCTTAATGCGCCAGCACGGCGTGGAGACGCGACAACACCACAGAGCGGACTCTGAGCAGCGCGGGGGACACGAGCCTCCATAACGGCTGAGTGGACGAACAGACGGATGGAGTGGTGGAGCCGCAGGACAGGGATGTGTTTCATCTGCAGGCCGCGCTCCAAAAGGTGCAAGTGAGTAATGGGTGCGAGCTGCCTTCTACCGTCTCCCATCATCGCGGCAGTCAACACCTGCACTTGAGATTGCACAGCGTGCACACTCGTCCCTGCACACACACACACACACACACACACACACGTACGCACACACACACACACACACAACCTGGAAGCTCTTCTGTGACACAGGGATGCGAGTGTTAAAGGCAGAAGCCCGCAGGGTCAGAAGTCATCAGCTTAGGGGGCAGAAATCATGTCAGAATGCACTTATCCCATTCTGCGCCCTCACATCACATATCTCAAACAGATGTGCAGCACCCCCCCCCCCCCCCCCCCCCCCCTCTTATTTTTTTTATTACTGTTGATGCCTCTCAAAAATGGTATCCAGGAAACTCTCTTTGATATACACCCCGTGGCAAGGTGATAGTCGCCGTCCCTCCTCCGTTCAGTCCTCCCCTCCATCCAGGCGGCCTGAGTGCTAACAGCAGAGCGGTGATGGATGACGCAAGGCTCATTAGGATAAGACAACAAAATCAATAGACCGTGCGCGGAGGTGTCAGTGCCTCAGACACGGCTGTAAAAACCACACTGATAGTCTATTTGCCGGCAGTGAAGTGTGTCTGAGTTTCTGTGTGTGCGTGTGTGTGTGTGTGTGTGTGTGCGTGTGTGTGGACGGGGAGCAGTTTACGGGGTGAGTGATTGATGCTGATGGATATGGATAATGGATAAACTCAAATGTAAGGGTCTCTCAATTGGAGGTTTGCGTGTCTGCGTTTGTGTATCCGATGAAAAGGAAGAACGAGTCACATTCAGGGAGGTGAAGGGTGTTAAAAAAAAAAAAGACAGCTCCTGAAACTAATGTTTGCCACAGCAAACAATCCCCCCCCCCCATTTTTAAAACCATGATATTAAAAAAGTTAGTGATTGTTTCTCTCCTGAACGTGGAGACGGTGCCATAAACAGCCAATTGTCTCAGATCTACATCAGCTCTTATCTGTGACAGGATCCGTGTATGCCCCCCCGTCCAGGAGCTTTCTGTATGCTCCGACGCATATTAACATACTGCTTACTGCAAAAAATAGCCACAATATTTAGTCTATGACCCTTTATTCCTTATTTTCCACAAGAACATTAGATGATTAGACCATACCAGACTCTACCTCGATTTCAAAACGACTAACTCTTGAAATATGAAATCTCTCGAAGGACGTTATTGTGCGCAGACCTCATGTGTAAAGTTTCTATGTAATTTGGCAGCAATTGCACATCAAATGCAAACAGTTCATTCATTTCCAGTTAATTGATTACATTTCACTCCGAGTGTAACCGAGAGATTCGGTGCACAGCCGTTTAGCTGGACATGCAAATGTGAAATGTGTCTACAGATAAATGCACAATTTACAGCACTATAGGAGGATTAAGGTTTCCAACAATTCCATGAGGATTGAATGCTTTGAAAGGAAATGTCTAAGCGGCAACGGCTGATAAACTTGACACAATAAACTCTGATAACTGCTAACCCCATAATTGTTGCCAACTTATGAAGTCCTTTCGAGGCACTTCTTGGGAAATGAGAATGCAAATAACTCGGCGCATTAAGTGTTATCTATGTTTTATCCTTTCGACACAGAAAAGAAGTTCTTAGTACTGAATATAAGAATGGAAAAACAGCCTTTGGAGATTCGAAACTTTTTGCAGTGGGGGTTCTCTGTGATAGTGGCCTCTTATCTTCGGGTGGTGGTAATTCATGGCTGCACACGCTGCCACCGAGGTGTGTTAATGCTTATCTGTTGTTCAGTCGCAGTGCTGCACAAACGTGTGCAGAGCTGCACACGCGCGCGCACGCACGCACGCACAGTGGGAGGTTGTGGGGTTAGATAGTTGTTGACAGTTTGCTGTTTGTGGTCTCGCATGTAGCAGATGTCTTCCTGTGCGAGGCTCTGCAGTTTGCCGCGGAGGCAGAGCCGTAATGATTTCCCCGTTTGACAAGAAGCGCCACCGCGGCAGACAGCAGACTGGGGACGGTTACTCCACTTCGTTTCCAGGGGAAATGGTGAGGGTTAATGTCGGACATTCCCTCCTCCGCTGTGCTATTCCCATCCAAATTATGGACTTGAATCACTTCTACGGTGGTAATGGAATTCCCAAGTAAAGTTCATTGAATGGATCTCCACTCGACTCCCCTAACAGTCCAGTAATTGAACTGAATACAACCTAATTGGATTGCTGAAGGAATGCCACTGAACAGTGCGTCCTTTTCCTGGGAATGGGACGTACAGAACAGGACCTTGTGTGTGCGCGCGTGTGTGTGCGTATGTGTGTGCGTGTGGATGGCAACGTGGCGACGCGTAGCGATGAATTCGATTACTCTAATCATTTCGCTATGGGAGCTCAGATTTGGTGGTTTGGCGTGGAGGACGGTTCCCAGTGACGGTAACCTGCTGACAGTCAGCAGAAGCCAGACCTCGCTCCACCCTGCCGTCATATCACACACACACACACACACACACACACACACACACACACACAAGAACTGAACATCCTGTACAAGACGCAGTGTGTTCAGCAGTCAGCACGCTGCATGTTTACACAGTGCTCTGCCAAAACACAGCCTGCCTCTGCTGAACTGCACCTTACTGTAATTGACTTCTCTGTACTTTACCTTTACTCTATTCTATTCTACTCTATTCTATTCTACTCTACTCTATTCTACTCTACTTTATTGTTCTCTACTCTACTCTACTCAACTCTATTTTATTCTACTATATTGTATTTGACTCTACTCTGCTCTTATCTATGCTACTCAATTCTACTCTATTCTATTTTACTCTCCTCTATTCTCCTCTCCTCTCCTCTATTCTATTCAATTTAATTCTACTCTATTCTACTCTGCTCTACTCTATTCTATTCAATTTAATTCTACTCTATTCTACTTTACTCTGCTCTACTCTATTCTACCTAATTATACTCTAATCTGCTTTACTCTACTTGATTCTACTCTACTCTATCCTACTTTACCCTATTCTACTGTACTCTATTGTAGTTCCCCAACTCAACTCTATTTTATTCTACTCTATTGCATTTGCATCTACTCTTCTCTATTCTGTTTTACTCTCCTCTACTCGGCTCTACTTTACTCCACTCTACTCTATTCTACTCTTCTCTACTCTACTCTATTCTGTTGTATTCCACTGTACTCGATTGCACTCTGTGCTTTGCTTTGCTTTATTGCATGTGACTTCAATTCCTTTCACCTTACTATCTCTGAGCTGTGCTCTACTCCAGTTCAAGTCTGTACATTACTCTCCACTACTATGTGTCATTTTTATGATAGTGTACTCTGTTCTTCTCTTTCCAACTCTACTGTACTGTGCTACACTCCCATACATGTCCCATACCCTGCACTGCTCTGCTCGTTCTATTCATTGCACCACTCCTCTCTACCCTGCTTCACTCTACTGTATTCTATTCCTCTGTACCATATCATAGTCTTATCTATTTGTCCCTACTCTGCAGCATCTACTTGATGCTGCTCTACTCTTTTCCTCTGTATTTAATAATTCTTCTCAGTTCTCTCCACTCCTCTTTTCCAGTCTCTGTGGTTATCTCTACTCGACTTGGATACTTTGGAATGATTCTAAAATCCTGAATTATTTCGTAGGGGTGGATCTCCCTAGATTTATCTCTGGCTGCTCTCTTCTCAGGGAAGGTCAAAGTGTCAGACGAACTACATCTATTGCTTAAGTTTCTTGCTTAAGTTCAGTAGGCTGAAAGTATCTTCAACCAGTATTTGAGGACAAGAAATGTCCAACATGTATTTTCTGCTCGTAGACCTTGAATGCATTGAGTTGGTGCATTTCTGACATTTTCTGCTACACTACGTCAGCTTGTCAGATTATAAAGTCCAGGTACTCCCCTAGTCTCATTATTTAGAAAGAATACGTCCAATTTTAATCAGCGTCCAACCGAGGGGAGTTTGGGACATCCCAAGGGTCTGTATTGTACACGGAGTCTTGATTTTGCCCAAGGTTGTTCCCTAGATATGAGTAGCTCCAACTTCTTTCCCCCCTTTTTTTTTCATTACAACTCGTTCCGGCCTTCATTTTAGCTGTAGGGTCCAACAAGGCTCCAATTAGATGGACGACAGAATTAATGAAGTCTGTCTCTCTCTCACTCTTTCCCTCCGTCTCTCCGCCTCCCCTTCCCTTGCTCTATTTATCCCAGTGCTCAGGGGGACACTCGGTCTGGATTCAGTCAGTGTGGCAGCGTTTCTTCTCTTACTAAATTAAATATGTGTAATTGATGGTTTCATAAACAGAGCTGACCTTGCCAGCAGCAAATTCGGGAGCCGCCGCCGAGGAAGTCCATGTGAATATGTATTGCGTCAGGGAAGAGCCCGCGTCCACGTCCTAGACTCCTCAGGTTCCTCGCTCACACTGAGAGAGATAGAGGGAGCGAAAGGGAGAGCGAGATGCACGTGGCGAGATATTGACTACAACAGCTTCTCGCGTTCACAGGCGTAACACATGACATAATGTCTCCCGCCGACAGCTCGAGCTGAAAGCAGACAGTGTCGTTCTTGGGTAAACTCTCACTTACAGGATGTTCTCTCTCTTTTCTCACGCTGTCTGTCTGTCTCTCTCTCTCTCATTGTGCTCTCTTTATCTTGCCTTTCACCACTGTGAAACTGGGAGATGAAAGCGGTTTGAACTATGCCGACAGAGAGATAAAGGCTGCTCCACATAAAACGTCAGGTACAGTGAAGAACATGGCGAGCAGGCATGTTGGGGAAAACAAATCGTCCGGTGGCATGAATGAGAAGAAATGTGTGACTGAAACACTTGTTGAAGGACACGTCCAGCTTCAGCATTTAACCTGAACAGTAAACACGTCGCATCAGTATGGCTTTACTTGATTGCTGTGAGCATTCATGCGCCATTGGGACCCTCGCTCCAGTAGTGCTTTTATTTACTTTAAGCTCATTTTATACAGTAGCCCAACTAATCATATAACATAAAAAGCGGAGTGGCCAATTTCACATCACATCTTTTCACAACATCCATCCCCAATACAGCACATCAATGCAACACGGTTTTACAGCCAGTGCATAAATACACAATGAGACCTGTCGATTTCTGGTAAATATGTATCTGTGATGACCCAAAATGCAAAATGGTCTAATTTTCATTGGCGGGAATGCGACTTTGCTGAACTCAGAACTGCATTAATGGGTGTTCTTGGCCGCTCGGGGGGGGTGGGGGGGGGGGGGGGGGGGGGGGGGGGGTGCCCAAAATGGTCCAGAATACAAGCACTAACGTTGGATTTTCAGCACTGCCGGAAACCGAAAGTGGAATCGGTGGTGCGCCGCCATAAAGTGTCCCCTGTCGGTCGCTCGGCTGGTTGCGGTCTTCAACTTAACCACCAGATGCCGCCAGAACATTTAAAAATTGCACACTGGGGTTTTAAACGCTTTAAAAGTGTAAAAATCAAAGAAAATATGTTAGATGTTACTTCGTTGCCCGCCATCTTTTGAATTCCATTAGACGTGACAACACGCATCTGCAAGCGGTGGACCTCTGCGCGAGCTCATTCTTGTCTGGTTCTTGTTACCGTGTTGTCAGTCGCAGACATACCTCGGGTGGCGTCGATGTGACGAACATGTTGGCCAGCAGTTGTGTACTCAAACACCTAGTGGAGACGGAGCAACGTTAGCATTCATACAGAGTCCTGTTTCCCGCTGGGAGCTTTAAGAGCAAAACCAAGACAGAGAAGTTGCGGAACCCAAACGTTGCCAAAATGTTCTTGAGAACTGAAGATAGCAACAGACAAGTAGTAGACCTTTTTCCATCATTCATTCATTGTCAATACAAATCTGTTGAAACAAACAGCTTGAATGGACTTGTTTTTAAGTGGCTGATGTGGAGTGGATGTAGAAACTGAGGCTCTGACATCTTGGAATCAAACTTTAAAGTAACCCTTTATCCGTTAAGCCACAATTTTCTACATTTGGTCAGTCTAAAGCAGAGGGTTGAAAGTCGCCTCTGATGAAGCACTACTTTCTGTTTGGTGGGGGGGAAATTGCTATGTCGTTCATAAATATCTCATTTATAGAAGCTCAAATGCAGATCAGACTTCACCATTTCTCCTCTGTGCCACAACGGTTTGCTCCGACACAAAGATTTCAACCGCAAGGGCGATGAGACAATATAATGAATGCATAAAAAAGCTTATACACATTTTTTTCCTGCAGTCCTACTATCAATAACACAGACATATCCATTAGTGCGAGAGAGGCTAGTACGGGGCAAACACTCCCTCTAGCATTTAAACAAACCTCCGCCGGGACCCATTCTCCCAGACTCCCCTGGGGCGGGGACACACCAGAGCCAGACCATACTGTATTGCCGGGATCTGTCTCCTTCACGCCTGCAGTGCTCATAGCCGCGGAGAGGGAGGGGGGGGGCACAACAAGACGGAAGAGCAAAGAGGGAGAACAACACACATCAGGGAGCACGCACGTTTCCGCCGCCACTGTTGTGTTCGCCGAGGAACCGCTCAGTTGGGGTTGGGATATTCAAATTAATGAATGAGAGTGAGGAAAGTGAAAGATGAAAAATGTGCTTGGAGAGGCCCTGACTTTGAGTAATGCTGGTAATTGGAGGGAAACATATAGGAATGCAGTGGGCATGTATTAGCAAATGAATGTGGAAGAAGGAAAGAGAAAGTTGCAGTGCAAACACAAAATTGTCCCCACAATCCAATGCTTTGGAATTGGGAAAGGAGCCAGCTGCGTGTATAGCTCGCTGCTGTGTTGTCAATTTATCAAGTGCGTTAAAGCTGCAGTGCAGCTGATATCTTCTGTTAGTGTGTTACGATCTTATAGCCGCGTCTGATTTATCTGCTGTCTGGCTTCAGCACTCTCCTGTGTGTTTAGGTGCTAATTAGAGTACAACACACACACACACACACACACACACACACGCAGGGAGACTACAGGCTCACGGGTGATATAGACTGTGTTTTATCACACGAGAAAAGTGGGTGTTGCACCAAAAGAGGGCCTTAAATTACTGGTGACATCTCAAATAATGCTCACCCACACACGCATGAAACCACACACAGGGGTGCCTATAGAATACTGTACGTTTTCTCTCACACACACACACACACACACACACACACACACACACACACACACACACACTCTGGAACAAATGAAATGTTCCTGTATTGGACAAAAACAATCTTGATTCTTCTCTCTTATAATTTTTCCTTTGTTTTTTTGGAGGAAGGGGGGATCCACCCCACCCCGGGCCCCCCATCCTTCATTTGTCTTTTCATCCCTCACTTAACGATCCCCCTTTCCTCCAGTCTTTTTCAACTGACCCAGCCCACCTCCGCCACCCCCTCTTCCTCCACCCTCATTGCCCCCCCCCCATGCCCCAAACCTCCTCTGCTCGCCACAGCTCAGTGTGTGCAGTAATCTCGGATGCCTTGGAGGGAGAACTGCACCGAATCACTCCATAAATGTATGAGTGTCCAAAATGAAGAGGAGCTGAGAAATGTGTGGGCAGTGGGCTAGGAAGCATGTCCAAGCTTACTAAGAGGATGGGGGTGGGTGTACGTGGGGTGAGTGGCTGGTCGATGGAGTTGTAGGGAGAAGGGGCGAAGGAAGGAGGCGACACATCTATATCGACACGGGCCTTTTTTTTGGAGTATTTATTTTTAGACTTTAAATTTTTTTGACCTTCATCCGTGAAATTTTTTTTGCCTTTAATTTTATTCATACGACCTCGGCCCCGTATTGTACTTCAGCCGAGTATTTCAGACACTGCCGTAATCAATGTGCCCTCCTCAACAAATTAAATGTCAGACTGTTAGAGAACATTATGAACGCAATTTAAGACCAATTTCATGTACATACTGGCAAAAAAAAAAAAAAATTGAGGATATGAAGGAAAAGTAGAGTCCTGGAATTACTTCCAAAGTAAATGAAATAATTCACGTTCATCATGAGCATTCGACTGAACACAAAACAAGAGCTATCTTTGGCTATTATTAGCTATGATATCCGGTGTTGGCAGGTGTTCTTGATGGTTTGCAACGGCAGCTGTGTGTTGTTTTTTTCTGACTCCCGATGCGACTCAAAGGCTGTTTCGCAAAGGATGGATGCCGAGCTGCCGCGTAGCCGACGCAAGTGACCTCCGCCCTTTATGCAATCTACACCAGCAAAACGCGTGACGGAGGTGCGTGTTGCCACTCTACAGGTATTTCAAACAATGGGTGGATCGTGTTGGAGGCGGAGCTAATTGATGACAGCTACTTTTTTACTGCAATTACCACGGCTGCAGAGGAGAGAGAGAGAAGACGTTGGGAGGAGATGATGTCTGCGACCGCTGAACCGATTCAGACATGGGTTTGCCTGATTTCATTGTGCGTGTCCCGTCGCGGAGACACATGGATGTGGAGACAAAGTGGACCAATCACGGTGGTCTGCGTCGCTGTGACGGCATAGGCTATGTGGCTACACCATATCTACGTTGTCGATTCAATGCAGCATATTTTTGCAGTTTAAATTGGATTTTATACCCCATCATTTAATCATTTGCTTGCTAATTGTTCAGCAAATTTGTCCCAGTGGCAGTTGGTTCCCGGTCGGCTTTGCTTTGTAGTTTTGTTATTGGGGCTAATCGGAGACTCAGTTTTTTGTCTCAGTATGTTGGATCTGTGATTGGTTGGCGACCTGTCTAGGGTGTACCCCCTCCCCACGACCCTTGAACGGGTAAAAAGGTATACAGAAGATATTGGATGGATGGATTGACTATGCTGTGATTAGGGTTGAGAAAACACTGTTGTGGCACTAAACGCTATATTGAACATAAAGTGTATATTGTAGTAGTAACTGCTACTGTATAGTGTAGTTAGTTAGGTAAGGCAACTTTAACACATGGTTAGGGCTGCAACTAACGATTATTTTCATAAGCGATTAATCTGTTGATTATTTTCTTGATTAATCGATTGTTTGTTTGATCCATGAAATGTCATAAAATGGGTAAAAATTTTGATCGTGTTTCCCAAAACTCCAAGATGATGTTTTGTTTCGTCCACACACCAAAGATATTCAGTTTAGTGTCATAGAGGAGCAAAGAAAACAGAAAATATTTTTATATATATTATATATATAATATTGACTTTTATTTCATAACAAATAGTCGGCCATTCATTTAGTAATCGATTAATCAATTAACTGTTGCAGCGCTACACATGGTTAAATTTAGAGAAAACCCGCTGAACTCTGGTCCTTCCACACTTTTACACACCAACTTGCCACATAAATGCCAGACTTCTTCCTGCATCGATGTCAGCTTTGGAAGCAGAGCAAATACCGAGGTGCAGAGTTACTGTTTACGAATCAGATTCCCAGGTACTTTCTAGATCTAGAGCAATTACTTCGATAAGTACAATGTTATGATAGGTGAAAGAACTTATGGCCAACTTTACTCCCTCTGCCGGGTGTGTTGAGAGCGGTTAGAGAGGTAGACTGCAGGAGTTATTTACTTCCAACAACAACAACCATTTTCAATACGTGTCCAGGGATTTGACCTTGACCACCTCTCAGTCCCAACCTTACTTTTTTGCACTTCTTTACTTCCAATTTCCTCTCAAGAAGGATACCTTAAGGGTCACGGGTGAGGCAATTTGGTTGCGTTCAATCGTTCGCATTGAGTCGGTCTGAATCGATACATATTAATAATAATAGTGGGTGCGGAAGACCATTTGAGAACGTGTAGAAATCTGTGTCAGATGCCACAGATCAATAGAGCATGTACAGCTTGTGGTTGAGCAGAAGAGACTTGTTGAGTAACGCTTTAATGCCAAAATATTGAATTATAGAGGGTCAGGCCGAGCTAGACAGAGAGCCTGAGGAGTGTTCCATGGAAGGCTTGTGCGCTTCCTCTTCCTTGGCGTCGCTCTCTCTCCCTCTATACTTCTCTCTCTCGTCCTCAGCTCGTCCTCACCTATGTCCCTCCGTCCTCGCGGAACGATGCACATTTATTCACCCTGGCACATCTCTGCCACTCTGCCTCTCATTTATTCTCTCAGTTGTCTGTCCCTTCCTCAGCCCCCAGACCCCTCCCTCGTCTCCCCACTCCCTCGACGACATCAAATGACTACGGGGGAAAGTTATTCGGAGTTCAGGTAGAGTTCAGACGCAGACCCCGGTAGCCCTCTCTCCATTTTTCTCCCAACCCAAGGACGACACGGGAACCTCTGGCCTCCTCTTGACACGGGATCAGCCTCGCAGCGGAAAGCCCCCCGAAATGGTAACCGTAATTCAGACCCCCTGTGGCTTGGACTGCTTGATCAGACGAGCTGAAAGCACCGCCACCTTACACAAGAGTAAGAAAGAACGAGATGCGAGATGACCACAAACAGTACGGCCGCTCTGTGTCTCTTCCTTTTCTCTCTGCGGAGTCGTTTTCCTGTCGCTTTGGTCATATTGTGTCTTGTTGCAGTCGTGTCTGGTGTCGTTTGGTAGTCATTTGCATCGTTTTGCGTCTCTTCTACATTTTTCCTTTTTTGTTTTTGCTGCTGCTGTTGTGTTGTGTTCCTCTTGCATGTACAGCATTTGTAATCATGCCGTGTGTCTCTTTGTGGTCGTCTTGCATCTTCTGCTTGTTTTTTGCGTTTGTCAGCGGACGTTCCGCCGGCGGAGCAGAACTCCCAGGTGCTGCCGGCGTTTGAACAACTGCAGCTGCACTTCATTATTTAGTTCACCGAGGAGACCGAGAGAGGCCGCCTGACTTCTGTCCGGAGCCTCCCGCTGCAGCACATCCACACTCCCTGACACTCCCCGCGCAGACATTACACCGAAAACCACAGCAAAAATGTTTTATCATAGAACACCATTAAAAGAAGGTCCGACGTGCAAAGTTCTGTTTCCTTCAAATAGAGGGGATCTACTATCAAACTGATTTGAATATTCTGTGGTCAAATGCTTTGAAGATGTGATATGGAAAAAAGTGGACGAAAACAAAGATCGGATAGGGTTTGGTTGTAAAAAATAAAATAAAATCAGTACACCCTTACTTCTAACCGAGCTGAACTTTCTTACAAGAAATGTTAATTTCGAACAGCAGTTCCGGCCCAGGTGCCTGGTGGGCCTGCTCAGTAATCCAGCCATCCATCCATTCATTCATCCTCCCGCTTCAGGCAGAGAACATAATCAGTTCACACTTAACTTTATTAGATGTGCTGTCAATAAGGGCAAACACACATTAAGTTTGCATACCTTGATCTGTTGCTCAGTTAAACAACATGGCCATGGGACAGGCCATGTGTGTAATTGAAGACTTCTACCTTTCAGCCTGTTACGAGGAGCAGTCGGGGGGGCTTATTGTGGCTGTCTGACAAAGCTCGCCCTTGCCTCCTAGTGGTCACGGGGGTAGCTGCACTGATTGCTCGAGGATGAGTGCAGAGTGTGTTTGCCTGTGTCAGTGTGGGTGTGTCGCTGCCAAGGACCCGTCCGTCTAGTGCACGGGGCGTCCCGTAATCTGCCTGACACGCGCGAGGCCCCCGGTGACTCTCCGTTATTATGCCCATTAGACAGCCCTGGATGAGGTTGAATTTTCATTAGCTCAAGTGAGTGTGTGTGTGTGTGTGTGTGTGTGTGTGTGTGCGCCTGCGCTTGCACAAGTATGTGTGATGAGTATGTAATCTGTCTGACACCAGCCGGCCGAGAGGGAGAGACACTCGAGGGGATGACGGATAATAACCCGGCGTTCGCGGCGACGCAAGGAGCCAGTGGAGTGACTGGATGGCAGCAGTGCCTCGTCCATTTTACGAGTTTCTTGTTGCCGAATTACGCTCGATGGTTAAATGTGAGGGGCGTCACATCAAAGTGCAGCAGTTTGATGTCTCGGAGGTGTCTGAACTCACCGCTCTGATCACGCAACCGACGTTCACTTGCAGCATTTCCCATTCGAGTCAGGCCTCTAACTCCACAACACTGTCCTCTCTCTCTCTCTCTCTCTCTCTCTCTCTCTCTCTCTCTCTCTCCGCCATATCGTCCCATTCCATACTCATTTGTTGCCCCTCCATCATATCACAGCGCATTTCCCCCCCAACCAATAAACGGAGGCACTCTTCTGTAGAAATGTATTTATCTTTCACATAAACTCCATTCCGGCTCCACCGGTCTCTCTCCAGTAGCTCTCGCTTGGCACTTAATTTCTATTAATGGTTCTGCAACTGGCGCGCGGATCCAATCCGCCGCTAGTCAGGGGGAGCAGGGAGCACACGTGGGGAAATATGCATAGGCAATTATCCCCTGTAATGTGCGCGGCCTCAACCTCTGAAGCATCTGTGCTCGTCGCGTGTGCTGCAGGAAAACCTGCTTTATACACACGCATACTTCACTTGTGATGCAGAGGCCGGAACGTGGAGGGTGAGAAGTAGCTACAGGAGAGTGATAGTTGTCGGGTCACATTGTTGGTACCAGTGTGTGATCGGCAGCACACTCGCAATGAAACAGAGATGAACACACACACACTCACACACCCGGAACCTATCAGTGCAGCACAGCAGCAAACCAACTGGCGACATATAATCATCATCAGCGTTGTCTGCGGAGTCGCTCGTAAAAGCCGCGCGTTTCGTCCGGGCGAAACAGCAACAGTGCTCCTCTCGTCCGCGCCACTGCCGCTGGAGAGTCCTCTAATATCTGCTCGGCCGTCAGCCGGTTATAGATTTAACACAGCTCACCAGGACGGTGACAGGAGGCCAATAACAGGCTCCTGGGGTTGTAAAGCCTCCATCTGCGGGGGGAAACACTGAGCAAATAAACCCGGAGGAGCCGACGCACACGCGCACGCAGGAACCCTATTAGAGCCGCTGTAATGACACTGTGGAGTGTGTGCACACACACAAAGGTGCGTTAAAGTTTCATAGTGCGAGGTCAGTGATGAGGTGGGCCCGGATCTGATGGGATGAGGACTAATAGGGTGTTTTATACATGCTCTCACTTTGTGTCTGTGTGCGTGTGTGTGTGTGTGTGTGTGTGTGTGTGTGTGTGTGTGTGTGTATGAATGTTCGTGTGTGCGCGTGTCCTACGTACAATATTTTGCCGCCATGCTGTCATGCTTATCAGCCGCTTTCAGATCTCTGCAGTTCACTTACATGTTAAATGTTATGGATGGGAGCCGACCTCATCCGTCACACCTTCCCGTCCTGAATATGCCGAGATACAGCGGAACCCCACTCGAGCGCGCGCGCGCACACACACACACACACACTGTCACGTACACATGTCCCAAACCTTCTGACCCTGCCTGATATGAAGGTTCACCAGCCGTCTCTCTCAGGTGGAACTCAGCCACCTTGAAAGCTGCTGTCCTGCCGCACTTCTCTGCCTGATCGCCTCGTGTTTCTTTCACTAGACATCCATCAAGACCCGTAAGCAAAAACCCCGAAAGCAAATCTCTTGTTCCTCACTTCGTTTTTTTGCCAGCAAGGAGAGCGCGGGGGGAACGAAACCACCAATCGCGGCCGACGCAGCGGAGGCAGGTGCAGCGCTCTCTGCGGCGAACACAAGGAGGCCGCGCAGCAGACTCGTCTGCCAGACTCTGACAGGCAGAGGAGAGGAGGAAAACAGGCGTCTTTGCTTTGTTGAGTGCAAACAACCGTCAATGTGGCGCCGCGGAGGAGTGGGCAGAGAGGAGCGTGTGCAAAGAAATGTGTGAGCGACGTTTCCCAAAGAGAGACGAGTGGATTGAACAGGCCTCGTGAAGACGAGTGGAAGACGACGCGTTATTCATAAGAGTATATTTGTGTTATTTGTATGAATGCACAGTACACTTGTGTGCGGGATGGATGTGTGTTAAAAGCAGGCCTAAGGGGAATGGAACTCCAGCCAGTGAGCTCTATCCCAGAGCTAAATTACACAAGCCAGCCATGATTTCATGCTTCACTACATTACTCCCCCCCGCCCCCCGCCCCCCCCCCCCCCCCCGCTCTCTGCACTGCGCCCCCCTTTTACCTCTGCTTTAACCCAGCACGGATCTTATCTGGTTAAAGAGCACAAAGAGGTCAGCCACACAGCCGTGCGAGCATGCATATTTAATCTGTGTTTGGATTACCATTCTCTCCAAAGATTCATTGTTCTATGTATAATACATGCAGCATCACACCTTCGCTCTCCGAGATCATAACCGCTGCCCCTCTAATCACAGGTTGGGCGTGTCTACTGTAGAGCCAGCAATGCCAACGATGTGTGTGTGTGTGTGTGTGTGTGTTTGAGAGTTAGGGGTTAGAGCAAGGCTAAGACCGGCTCATCTTTCACAAACACACACACACACACACACACACTCCTCTACCCTCAGGCTGGATTAGATGATGTGGTGGGAGAGTGAGTGAGATTGGAAAGGAAAGAGAAAAAAAAAAGTGTGTTTGTAGGTGGGAGAAGGAGAGCGAGTAACAGATTAAGAGGGAAATTCAAGTCTTTTGGCTGTTGGCAAGGCTCCAGCTTTAAGTTGCAGCTGCGATATTCTCTCAAACGATCTATTCTGGATTTGGCCGGCCCACAACCGTTCCACTTGTGTGTGACGGGCTCGCCTCCCTCCTTTCGTCTTCTTCCCATCTTTCAATCGCTAAATGAGCCCTGAATAGGGAAGCGGGGGGCGAGGGCCGCGTGGATGTGAGTGGCTCACTCAGTGGGCGTTTGATGCAGAAAATGCGCGCGTGAGCCATTCCGACCTGAACCTGCCGTATCTCTTCACAGTCTTAGAAATGGGCTCTTTTAAATGTATGGTTTCTCCGGAATTACCATACAAGTCATTCAAAACACTGAGCCGCACAGAGGTGGTGAATATATCAAGAGCGTTTGACCTAAGCGTATCTGAAAAATCTCAATGCATTTACCTTTGGCGTGTGTGTGTGTGTGTGTGTGTGTGTGTGTGCGCGTGCGTGTGTGTGTGTATTTGTCCCAAAATGATGTCATCTCACTCTTGTGCAGGAGCCTCTGACAGACTTAAGCAAAGGCTCATCAAAGGGGAAATTATTCTCATTTTCTCTATATCTCTAAATCCAGGAATAGTCTGAGTTGTCTTGGTGCTAATGTCACACACACTCACGAGCGCACAACACCCACGCGCACAGATTCAAATAGGTCCGCGTTGGATTTCACTAATCAGACGCACTTATGGACTCGAACGCAACGTGTTTCGCACGTTTCGCCGCATCCTGCGACAGGAACGAAGCTTCGGCCTCGGAGAATTCACATTTATGATTCATCGAGATGAGCTGCTACAGTCGTCGCAATATTTTTTTTTAAACAAACGGCACGTTAGAATTTGGAGTGCTTCTTTTCCACTGTCCTCAATTAGCTCAATTCATCGCTTATGTCAAAGCGAAAAAAAAATTGGGAACGGGGAACTAACTTGAGGAGCATTAATACTCTCAGAACCAAAGCATTTACCTTTTTTCGCTCATCAAAAGCTGATGAAGCTGATGAAGACGCCAGAAGATGAAAGTTGATGTTTTGTTGTGCTTTGAATTCAGCTCCCTGTTTGAACCGATTCCTGTTTGTTTGTGATGGCAGAGAGCTTTTGCAGCATTTGTAACCGAACCCCCCCGGGACCGCCTGTCATGGTTTGGCTCCTCAAGCTTCATCTCAACGTCTTTATACTTTGCTCTCCTTCCTCTCTCTGTGAACATCGTGAAGGATCTCGACTCCGCATCCTCTTTGTGTGTGCAAATAAAATGCACTTTTTTTTCTTAAACTTATGACATGCTGAGAGCTGTTGTTGTGCTATTCAAACTAAGTCATGAAAGGCAAGACATCCACATGGGAAATATCCATTTAAAGTGGTAGACTCGTGGTCCTCCAGTGGCCTTGAGTACACCTTCAAGTTTCTTGATCTTCATCTCCCTTTGCTGCATTCACATCAAATGTCAGCGCAGCAGAATCAATAAAAAAACAAAGAGGGCCATCTGTGAAGGAAAAAACTCCTTTATTTGGATTGTTCACACGGCGGAGAAGAGGATTATTATTTTTAACCACATCATTTTTGTAGTGCCAGCGCTGGCGGTGAAACAACCATTCGATTCGCCGTGACTGATTGCAGGGGCGAGCGTCTCCTCCGGCCTTCATCATCCTCCTCTTTCTGTCAGGCCTGAAATGTTCCCATGGTCCCTCTCCAGTTGCGTTTGGACGGGCTCAGGGCTCCAGGTGTTCGCTCATCCTCTCACGTCCAAGCACAACAGCTCAAGTGTCCTTGTTCTCATCCCCCCAGGTTTGTCTTTTGAAGTGGTGGTCTTCCCGCCGCTCTGCAGCCATGTGTTGGAACTGGACCATTGAGCTCAGCGGGACAGCGAGAGACAGACGAAGGTGTCAAAGGTGCTGCCAGATGCTTTGAAACCTGCTGATGTCTTGTTGTTATTAGGATTTTTGCATTGACTATGTATTGCAAGATCCCTGTTTGGGTGCATGTTTAGGTTCACATACATTATTGATGACAGGCCTTTGCTTCAGGTAAGAAGATGTAAGTGTAGAGGTCAGGGTGAAGTCATTGACTCTTTGGTGCCGTATGTCCTTATGAAAAACTAGTCAAACCTTATATGTTACAATTTATTTGTGCAGTAGCTGCCCATGGTGTAGTATATAAACTCCTGCGTTGCTCATCTCCTCCTCGTAGCAGTAGAGATTTATCAAAAATCTAAAAGCTTTTGCTCACCATTGCGCCTTGTATGCACGGGTTGGATGGTATGCCCTGTCCGCCCATATAGACTCAACCATTGGCATATTCTGATTTATAGAGATTGATTATTTCTTATCTACAGATGTACATTCTTCAAAAAGGTACAGAAAATTATTGCTTACACTCCCAGGACTTATTGCCCCCAACTGTCCCTGGAGTCCGTATGAATCTGGGGGAAAGGGCCGCTCCCTCGGCTTGGAATGACTTGCAATACGACCTTAAAGGGATAGTTCAGTGATTTTGAAGTGGGGTTGTATGAGTTACTTATGCATAGTTAATATGTTACCTTATTGAGATGGTGATCAGCGATGTTATTTAACAGAGTTTGGAGGGGAAGTGGAAGTAGCCTAATTCTGAGTCCCACTGTTGCAGAGGGGACCACCGAAAAAATGTCTTTTTTCGACTCGAAGCTACCGCGGTGAGTTGGCGCAGTAATACATGGCCGAAGTACGCTTGAAAAAAAAGTGCAAACTTAAACGACTGTCTGTCCGTTAAATGACATCACTGATCACCATCTCCATAAGGTAACAAAATAACTATGCATAAGTAACTCATACAACAACCCTTCAAAATCACTGAATCGATCCCTTTAAGCTCCAAGAACTGGTCTAATTGGACAGTTTTAAGGAAATCTTAAATGACCTGGAAGCGGGCATTACTGGCTGTAAAAACTTTGACTGTTGATGAATGTTGTCTGTTATTTTAAATTGTCTTATGTTTTTGTATTTGTCTGTAATCATATAATATATATATAATAGTAAAAAAGGACATTTATGTCAGCTGGCCAAATAGAGGGGAGTCTCAGAGCCCAGCCTTCTGCTGTACCATGGTAAAACTCCCTGGTCAATTCAAATGGCCATGATCAGTCAGTGCTGAAATGAGCCAAACAGACTGTCAAAGTTAGATTGAAATGCTCCAGCTGGATTCGTATGGAACTGGCCCCGGGGGGAAACTCCTCATCATCTGGAGCATCAGGGTGAGCGTCTGCTGTGTTGCAGCGTGCAGGTCCAACCAGAGACTGTTTAAACAATGGACGTAGTAACCGAGTCAACGGACAATGGAGCCAATGCAGAAGTGCCCTGAAGCCTGCATTCTCTAGAATCACCAGCAGAGGGCGACTGCCTGGTTGATTTTTAATGTCAGAAAACATTTTCCTGAGGACTTTATGGTCTAGGTTAAACTCTAGTTTCAAGTCTTCTTCAATACAGAATGATGTTCATTTTGTCAATTATGGTCCCATTTAGAGTCAAATAGACAATAAAGATCCGTAAAAGCACAGCGTGATTGACAGCTGGTCAGTCTAATCGGTGTATGGTTTCAAGTGTAGGTGGGACGAGCTCTCAGTCAGATCCACCCCCCAATCCTACATCCGGTTTCAAAAACACCAACATGGCGCCGCTCAAAATGTGAAGTGGTGGGTTGCCACCTGGGCCCGCTGCCCTTGCCTCCAGGTCACTTTGAGAGGATAAGGCCACTCTCCACGACTGCAAGGTGTGTGTCAAGGCCTGCAAGGGGAGTAAGAGTGGAAGACTGCATATAGGAATTGTTTTTGGTCTGAGCAGCAGCTACAGAGACGACCATGAAGCAGGTTCTCTCCGAGCTCCAACTCCAGGTGGTCGACGTCATCCCTCAACCGTGAGTAAGCAAGATTGCAGTCACCACATACACATCTATAGTAGTAGCTGGTTTTCAGTCACACTGTAACTTATATAGGGCTGCAAATAACGATTATTTTCATAAACGATTAATTTGTCAATTATTTTCACGATTAATCGATTAGTTGTTTGGTCCATAAAATGTCATAAAATGGTGAAAAATGACGATCGTGTTTCCCAAAACTCCAAGATGATGTTTTGATTAGTCCACACACCAAAGATATTCAGTTTACTGTCATAGAGAAACAAAGAAACCAGAAAATATTCACATTGAACTGAAATCAGAGAATTTGACTTTTTTTTCATAAAAACTACTTGAACCGATTAATCAATTATCATAATAGTTGGTGATTAATTAGGCATTGATTTCTTATAGATTAATTGATTAACTGTTGGAACTTTAAAGACTTTAAATTGCGGGATAAAATGTATCCAATGATCAGTAGAAGGATATATATTAAAAAGATTAAAAGTTGTAAACCTTTTTGGAGAGAACACATCGTATCCATCGTATTACAGGTCAAAACACACCCTGCTAGGTTGGATGGTTGATCTAAATGGGCCGTGCTGTGGGGGGCGGGGCCGAGGGCGGTGACTCCGCTGTGACGTCACAAAGATATGTGAGTGCAGACCGCTTGTCTCGAGGCTCAGTTTCTGAATATGGGCTGTGTGAATTTCCTAATGGACTGATCATTTGGTACTCACAGAATTCATAAAGCACATAGATCGGCTTTACAATCTCACTTTATACAACATGAGACCTTTAATCACTGTGAGATGTATTGATGACCGGTGGAGAGGCCGCGCACGGGTGCTGGACGGATGAATAGTTATGCTGAGGTAGCAACCTCTAGAATTCCAGATCTTTGACTTTACATTTGTGTTGCTTTTAAAGGTGCCATTAGATGTCTTTCTGTAACTTTGTTACCCTAGCTGTTTGTGACTCTCAACAAAGAGAGCAAAGAATCCTATTTTCCCAAAATAACTACACCTGTTTCATCGAAATTGCTAAATATGAAAAGAGCCGGGACAAAGAACAGAGAATGAAACACTTCAAGAACGTCAGTATACGCGAGAAGGCGGTATATACTCTAACTAACTCTTTACCATGAACCAAATTTCACATTTCAGATTTAACTCTAGTTTATATAAAAACCTGAGACTGTTTTAAGTCTCAACGCCGCCACACTTGAAATAGGAATATCTGTAAATGAATAGCCTGATTCCTATGAATCCAGTCCAAATTAAAGGTTGCACAAGAGTCTCTTCTATAAGCTTTTACTTTAAGTCTGTTCTTAACCAGGTCTAGTGGGATTTATTCAACACTAAGGAATCACTCTCTGCTACAGTCGGCCGTACATCCATTAATATCATTCGACACATGGAAGGATCAGCCCTTAATAGCAATCTCATATACATACCTTATTTGACACCGTGAACAGTATGGGCTGCGTTACATTCATCATAACGTAAGCCTGCCTCATAAAGGGATTTGCCTCTCCGATAATGGATGTAATACACGTCCACCCACAATTACATACATACTCATACACACACACACACACACACACACACAGGCTCACAGCTTCAAACACTCAATACTTCACCCTGTCTGCTACAACTGGTGCGGTCTATCAATCAGTGTTAGCTGACAGCTATGGCTAATGCTCCCCTTTTATTTAACCGTGTTTCATAATTTACCATTAGATCACAGGGTTTATATTATATATATAGCATATTTTGTGATTGTATATATTTTTTTCTTTAATTCTGATCCCCATTTTGAGCGCACTGCCAGTTTATGACATTGTCAGGCATTTATCAACAACAACAACAACTATGTTTTGCATATTTGACATGAAACGACATGCTGGTCCATGAAAAATTACTCCGTAAGAAATGTAATCATGTACCGCAACTGTTTTTAAAGGTTAAACGTGAAGCTAAATGCTATGTGGAAGCCAATCACAACACTCGTGTGGATTTAGTCGGTATCAATATAAGTGATTTGCCACAACATCTGCGTATAGACATGTTAACAACTTTGACAGTCACACTCCATAATTGGCAGGCCGGGCCTTGCTTAGTTATTCAGCGATAATGAGAATAGCTCTCTCTCGATCTCTGTCTCTCTTACACACACACACACACACACACACACACACACACACACAAACACACACACACACACACACACACACACAGACACACATACACACACACACACTGAGGCTGACACACAGCCAATCTCTTGCAGATGTTCAACAGGAACAGTGATTGAAACTGTCGGCTCTGCCCGGTGAGTTGAATGGATGCTCGCCCCTTCACTGAGACTTGAGTAAACACCAGGTGACAATCTGAAATAAGGAAGTAAAAAACAATTCAAGTTCAAAGTTTAACTCCATGAGCCGTGAACTTTCATCGACCTCCGCGCGGGCTCGGATCTATCATCTTAACTGAGGAGATCGGGGGATGACAGCCCTGCTCATCCATCTTGGGAACTGCGCAGCCCTGACACATAAAATCTGAAACAGCACAGAGTCAGACTCAATAGAACAGGAAAGGAAAGTTAAATCCGACGCGCTCTAAAGTCCAACTTCTCCCAGCCTTTCAGGACATAAATCCAGCCTTTAGGACTTTGCTTTGACTTTCATTATCACACACACACCCAAAGCACATGTAAAACTGCATATGGAAATATGCTGCTCTTTTGTGGTGCCCTCTGTTCAACTTCACATTCCATTTCAATACTTCTCTCCGTTCTAGCAGGTCTAATTCTTTGCTAAATCCCCTCTGCCGTGCCTGCTGTATCCCTCCATATAGAAAGGTTAAACACACCTAAGCAGAGGCAGTGTGACTGATGCCCGGGCTGTTTCTAAATGTTAATGACACCCTCCGGGCGGAGCGCTGTGCACCGCGGTATCCTACTGTAGACTTATAGCGCGGCCGTTATGCTATAGTGGCTTCATCTGTGCACACATCAAAATGTGTGTGCTACTGCAAGACACCCACACACACACCATGGACAACCCACCGTACAGCTGGCACGCAGCCTGGAGTCCTTCCACTGAGTGGTCAGGGAGAGGAATCAATCAAACGTGGCTTGTCAGGCCCCTGAATCCATTATGGCAGGGAGAGTGGTGAGGCTTGAGTAAACAGGGATGACAAGGAGAGACAATTAGCAAGAATTCGGGCTGTTGTTAGAGGCAAGCTTTGGGATTTGGTAGTCCTGCATGGCCTAGTTTGGCCCACCTCGGCTTAGCTCTGTCAACAGGCTTGGCTCGCAGCTTTATTGCTGGTAATTCACTAGCCCTCAGTGTTTTATGCCCGCTCTCTTTACAGCCTGAGCAGGCCAAATCCATTTAAATAAACACCAGTGCTGCAGAATGATGGCCGAGGTGTTTAAAGGCACTGATGCAGGACTAGCACATACACTGCATCACAGCTGGGGCCATTACGCCATTTCAAGCCAACATAGTGCACAAGCATTAGATCAGACACTGGAGATCTCACTGAGAGCCTCTTGGAATTTATATACCGTACGGTGGTGGTGGTGGTGGTGTTCATGACTACGCAGCATTCATTGTATAGACATTGCAGTTTGCACGCGTGGCACGCACCGATCATCCGTGCGAGTTGTTTGCTCAAAATTATTCCCCAACCTGCGGAAATGAATTGCGAGATTTGTTGCACTCCGTATCAGGAGAGGAGCTGATTTAGCGGCAGCGCGCAGAGAGCTCTCCGTGCGAGTCCGTCTGCAGCCATTACTCATACGTAAACTCATTACAGTGGTCTAATGGCTCTGTCTCATGACTGTGCCTGCCTGTATGGAAAGAACATTAGTGCAGCCTATGTACAGAACAGGACACGGCGTTGGAGTTCATTCATTCTTCTCTATGGTATAGATCAGACAGATAATTAATTGCGGGGACGTGAAGTCATTGTTCAGTTGGAGATATGGACCCCGGGTCTAATAAGAGCTCACACTGTGGAGTGGCAGGGAGAGATAGGGACGGAACAACGGGGAAGGGTCCGCTAATGTCTGCTGAATGACCCGCACTGGACAATGTGCCATATCTTGTGGTACCCATACTATTGTATTGCTGTGTATGGAGTGAACTTTTAAACGGCCCCTCCGCTCATTTAATGTCACCAGAGTGTTTATTTTACATTTAATGGTCAACGGGGGGAATGTTTCCCTGTGCTCACCTTGAGAAAATTAGTTTAAGATGTGTAAGCACAAATGTATTTAATTTACTGTGTACAAAGCATGATTTAATTTGAAAACTTGAAACGTCTAGTGCGTAAGAACTAAACTTCTACTTCGTCTCTTCGGTGAGGAAATTTATGTCCAGCACTTTAAGGCTGGGGCTGCACGGTGGCGTAGTGGTTTGCACTCTCGCCTCACAGCAAGAAGGTTCTGTGTTCAAGTCCCGGTTCAAACCAACCAGGGCCTTTCTGTGTGGAGTTTGCATGTTCTCCCTGTGTATTTGTAGGTTCTCTCCGGGTTCTCCGGCTTCCTCCCACAGTCCAAAGACATGCAGAATGAGGTTAGGTCAATTGGAGACTCTAAATTGACCGTAGGTGTGAATGTGAGAGTGAATGGTTGTCTGTCTCTGTATGTGGCCCTGCGATAGGCTGGCAACCAGTCCAGGGTGAACCCCGCCTCTCGCCCAATGTTAGCTGGGATTGGCTCCCAAAAACACGATTTTATGTACTCTTTCTCATCAAAACCGAATGGGTGAATCTCTGGCAGACCTCAAATTTTGAATGTTTTTTCATGCATCTTAGAAACTGCTGAGCTAAACTATATGGAAATTGTATTTTTGTCTATTGTTAACGCCCCTGTTTGCTAGCTAAAGTGTTCTTCTTCTCTTTCTCAATGGTTGCCCTGCTAAACTTCATTGCACGTTACCACCACCAACCGTGGATCAGTGGAACAGCATGAAACATATGTAAAGCTTACCCTACCCTACCCTAACCCTACTAGTAAAAACTCCACCTCCAACCTACAGTATGAACAATATTTTACACTGGGGCAGGAAACACAAATTTTCAATGGGATGATTCAAATGTTTAGTCTGATGAACATATGAGACCTAATTTGATCAAAGTGGTTTTATGTCTTGAAACATCTCCAAAGGCAGAAGTTTGCCAGATTTGTAGTGTAATGTAATGTCATTTGAATTGATGTTTTTTCTTAGTTTGGGGTTATTATGGTGTCTTCACACCGGACGAGACGCAAATTATTCACGCAATAGATTACATACAAAATCAATACAAGGACGATACTAGACGTGAATTTCACATCACTGAGTCAGGCGACGCAAATAGCGTGAAGACGCAAAATATTCACGTGACGTGCTGATGCGATAGCCAATAAGCGTTGACAGCTTGCCATTGTATCAGAAATGGAGGATCAGTTTCGACGCTGTGTGCGTGCGGCCCGACCGAGTTGCTATTTGCATCGTGACCGGGTAAAGAGGAGAGGCCTTGGCAGAGAGTGAAAGAAGAAGTTGGACGCTAGCTTTAGCCGCAGTTAGCACAGCAGTTAGCACAACCGTTACACAACGCTTTGTGTAGCTTTGCCATTGCCATTCTTGTCCGCAATCTTTACATTCAACAAAACTTTTTTTTACTCACGTGAGCAAATCGACCCGACATGGACAATATGTAATACCCGCATGCACAATATCAGAATTTTTTTTATTATTATTTAAATGTATTTAGTGTAATGTAACGTGATAATTTCACAGCTCATCTGTTGTCTGTGCTCAAGTTAAAATTTGCTAAGACATAAGTGACAGACATGGTGTGGATACCAAAACAATGAGGGAAAACCACAGGTAAAAACCAGAGGGATATAATCTCGTTCTGTCATGGATATTCTGTTTTTAGGGGCTGAGCGAGTTCCCCTCATAAAGTCAAATTTATGTCCCCCGCTCGGGTGTTGTCTGGGGCTCCCACAAAAGGCCAGCCTGTGCTTGGACTGACCAATAAATCTTAACCCTTCGAATCTTTGAATGGACCTCTGTAATGGAACCAGGGGCCCCACTCTACATTGCCGGGAGGGAGGGGCCCCGGATTACAGAAACCCCACAAGCGGTGCAGTAGGAAAACATCAGGGAAGTTTATTCTGTCATTCTGAAGATCTGCAGGGAATCCCTCATATTACGGGGCCATAGAGGAGAGGCATCTCGATTTATTTATGTGTTATTTGGTATATATAAGGCCGTATAACATCCACGGTGGCGATTGCATGTCTGAGAGTGCATGGCTGGTGCATTTGATCTGTCCCTGTGGGATAGCAAGCATGTGTGGGTCTTAGTGGAATAGCTAATGCATTGTGCATATACGTGTCTGTGTGTCTGTGTGTGTGCTAGAATATTTATCAAAGGACAACTGCGTGGACTAAAAGCGTCAGATAAGCAAAGACGGCATACGTTCACACGCATGCACCGAACTGTACTTTGTTGGTCCCAGCGATGCCCACTCCATGCTTGAGGCCAACACAGAAGACAGAGACAGGGCCAAGTGGAAGATTATTCAGAATAACATATACAGCAGAAGTGAGTGACAGCATCAGAGCAAACTGTGATGAAATGGTTGCATCACCCCATCTGATAGCCATCTCTATACTCAGTATCCTCTCCTCTCACATGTATGATTCATATGGATGCATAGAAGATTCCTTCAAAGCTTTCACATGTTTATGAGTCCATAACATCTGACGCGTTCATGTTTACGCTCCCAAGCCACATTTGACATTTTCTGGATATGATGAATCATTAATGATGACCTCAATGGGCTTTCACATCTTTGGCCCACAGATCAATAAAGTGGTTAGGGGAGTAGGTCAGTGGCCCTACAGAAGTGTCTGTCTGTGCGTGCACGTGTCTTTGAGCGCGCCTCTAAACAGTCACACCCAGCGAGTGGCTGTAAAACGCCGGTGCTAATTGGCGGCCATGCGTGGCCCCGTCTCCGGCGCTACGCTCCGGGACTGGCAGAATTGCGGCTGGTTTTTCCAAGTTTTTCTTCCCCGAGCAATCCCTGCCTGCGAGGCAGTGGGAGTTCCATCCATTATTGATCAGATCCAAGGATGAAAGCACCAACGCACAGTGGGGACTGAGCATCTTTGGCCCCACACAGAAAGAAGAAAAAAAACGCCTCGACTGCCAACTCTGTGTGAAAAGATACAAGGAAATATCTTCTTTTTTTAATTCTTATTAAACTAACCCTGTGAACCAAACAGTCCTAAAAGCAAAAGAAAACACAGCAAATTTATGTAAAATTAAATAAAACGCGTCATTTTTACACACCCCTAACATTTACAGCCACAGTCCTCGCGGAGAGTTTTTTGTAACCAGATGATGACATTGTATTACGCACCGCTCTGCCAGCCCTTGGCAGTGGCCCAGCTCGGTGCTGTTCAATGATTCAGCTGTGTAGAATTGACCTCCACCTCACCTTGGCAAAAACTCTCGGACCAAATGGACGCTTGGCAGCCACAACACACACCAGATCTACGAGCATGTGTGCACGCCAGTGATAACGCACACACTGATTTGCAGACATGTACAGAAACACACACTCACTCTGGGAAAGGTTACAATGCTGCATGAAACAAAGGGGCAGATGGCTGACAGTGATGCAGTGCCAACACTGGCAAGGTGGCTAAAATATGCAAGTTTTATTTGAGTGCGTGCATGAACATGTCACTGCACATTTCTAGGTAATTTTTTGCCGGGGTAATGTTTTCGCCTAACATCAGTCGTAACTTCTCCCCCCATGAGTGCAGCTCTGTGTTTGTCTTGGCCTGTTTGTGTGTCTCCCTCACAGTGCTCTTACCAGAAGTCACGGTGATGCCCCTTTGAAATTTTACAATGAACTATAAACTGAACCACCAATGGTTTTGTATTATCACCTAAGAAAATAAGGGCCAAATTTTCACATCTGACACAGACTTTGGGAAATTGCAACACAAACAAAAATGAAAGCGAGATCCGCTGTTGCATTTTACTCTACAACTTCTTCCCACTGAGACTGTCAAGATTTTCGGTCCTGATTGATTTGGAGTGGTCGGTACAGTGCTATGGATCGCAGAATTCTGAGAGTTTGTCAGAGATACTGTAAAAGAGTAACTAATATCTGTTTCCAGTGCAGCCAACTAATCTTGTATTGTTCTAACTCGAAACATGGAGGAGTAGTCAATTGCGGGCCTTTATCCATCACACCAATTAGCAGCAACAGTTTACCGTCGCTCGCCGGGTGCAACTGTTTAGCGGCACGCTCGAAGACACCACGCCTGTGATCTGAGTACAACATAAAACCCCGCAGCTCTTCATCGAACCACTTGCTCCAGCGGCTCCATTACTTCTTGCAATATTTAAAACTGATCCATTATAAAGAAAAATGCCGCCGTTGCGCGTGTTACAAGTGAAGCGACAGTGGTGGGGAAAAATTGGGCGGTCATTAGCAGTAATTTACAGCTCTGTGTTTGTTTTGAGAGAAAACAATAAAAGAAATCAGGCTGATGTCAGTGAGACAGAATTAAAAGCAGCAATGCTTTATTATGTGCATGCATAATTTTCCTGTGAATTCCTAGTCCGGGCAATTTGACTCCACCACTAACAATGAAAACTACTGTGTAGAGGTCATTACTGGATATAGATATGCAGACTTGCTGTTGCTGAAAAAAAGAAATAAGACCACTGGGTATCAAAAAGAGGGTTTGATTTTATTCGAATGTGTCGGGGTTTTAATTTGCCTTCCCTCCAGCATTCACACCTGACTCCTCCGTTGCATGAAATAAGACTGTCCACTCCATGTCATCGGAGAATTCCGTGGCCTTCCACTCTAATCCATCCCGGGTCATTAGCCCTGTCTGCAGGGCTAATCATCATCTCCTTTGGCTCAAGTTAGCCAAAGAAGAGAGCATCATCAGAATGAGACATTTAAATATTCATGTCCCGGCGCGGTGTAATATCCTCCTCGGTGATGTTTGAACCTTCTGACCCCGAGGTAATCAGCGGCAATCGCACAGTCACGCCGAAACAGTGATAAATCTGATCCGTAGATGGTTGATTCTGACAAGCATTTGACACGGCCGAGCACCGGGCAGCGGCTCAAACTACGATTGCCGCTTCCAGCACACACACACACGCACACACACCTGACACATGCGCTCAAAGGCATTGCTCCTGGTGACAGACAATTCATTTCACCCACAGGCATGTAGGTATGACATCACTCGATTAATAATGGAGCAATTAATTATGACCTATTAGACGGATGAATTAGATTAGATAGAGAAGAACAATGTAGCCATGTGATAATATTACACTAGGATGCATTAATGACTTCTTGGGGAGTAAGGAGGGGGGTGGGGGCTATATAGGATAGAATTTAGATGTGCCAGTTTGGAATGTCATACAGGCAGCTCTCTAATCATATCAATGATAAATGATATTATGGATATGATAATGATTTCTTTCCCCCGACACGGTAACACCCTACTGTTGTAATGTGATCACACTGACATGTTGTAGACTACGTAGTGAGACTTTGATGATTTTGCGATGTGACAGCAGACGCCGTCTCAAATGAAAGTTTCATAGCGATGACACACGTTGCCTTCGTGGAAACCAGTGGTGCATTTCAACGTATCTTTGGAGCAGCTGCACGGAGGGTATTTGATGCATAAAGACGTCAAATGAATATGTATGCAGTTGTGTTGTCGCACCAGAAGTACAAAGATGCTCGCACAAATATAAGGATTCGACTCCAATCACTCGCAGTGTGACGGCATGCGGTTGAATTTCTCCTGTCTGAGCAGATTTGACCTTTTTTGGCTTTAATCATGTCCAAACATTACAGACTTAATGTGGAATGATTAAATTAGTTTTATTTATCCAAACATAAAGACAAGCATGAGACAATCCAATGGTGTGCTTAACCTATATGGAAATCGTGGTGCACTCAAGGTCTAACTAAAGCAGCTGCTCGGAAGGTTTGTAAAGAATAAACACATTACATGTCCTCAAATATGAATGCTGTTATTCCACTATGTGAAGACTGAGGAAACAAAGGAGCCTGCGGCGGTAAACCAGAGTGCACCCGAGAGCAACATTCCACTGACATCTAGTGTCAGATCCGGGAACTGAGATAACACCCAGTGCCTGACCCTGTGCAGGTGTGTGTCTGTGTACCCGCCCTCGGGATACACACATGCGTTATCCACTTCCCCATACATCAGTGTAGCCTTATTGATCTGCTCGGTGTGACCTTGAATGATCAGACAAGTGGAAACGCCGCTATTTGGAATGAGACCCATCCATTCCCTCTGTCTGCTCTCTGCTGCTGTAATGACTTGAGGGAAGACGGGGAGGCAAAGGGAGCCCATCGAGATGGAGCCTTGAACCAGTCGGCTCTGCAGTGGCCTTATGTCGCGGACAGCCTCCCCTCCAGGCACAGTCTGTTCCGGGGTAAAGGGAGAGAAGTGGGTCAGTCTGTCTGAGATGCAAGGGATGGGACGTCAGCTGGGTAAAACTGTACATCGAATCAGATAGGAAGATAGACAGATAGATAGATAGATAGAGCAGGATTACCTAAGTGGATTTGTTCCCAGGATAGTCTTCTATCTGCATATGGAATATAGTGTATTAAAATGATAATCAGCAGATGAATGATGAAATTTATCCTCCTGGTGTGAAAGATGAAGAGGAGCCATGCTTCAGGCACTTATGGAGGAGGGTCTTGGTGCGATGCGTTTCATCCTCTAACATGTAGAATCTAACAGGATATGTAAAACATTTTGTCTCCCTGCAGCTGAAACATGACTAGAACAGTTTATAATGATGATTTGGCCTCAATTTTCTAATCATTTTCATGACTGCGGAAATAGTATGAAGTCTATGAAATGTCTGTCTGTTCCTCATTTTTGTCTTTCCCTTTCCCCGTTACAGTTAACAGTGCTGCAAAGTTACTCTGCGTGTTAAGATCTCATGGTTAGCTCATAAAACACAGTGTGACAACAAACGGCGACATTACAGGGTTATTAGGGGAAACCATTTATATTTTTGATGATCAACAAATAACATGAGTAGAATTAAAACAACAATGTTCTGATGTCAAGTATGTTATGTGCAGCAAATTCATGGTACACATGCATCTCAATCCTCTGTGCCATAGAGCTCAACTGACACACTACTGTACCTTCATTCCCAGGAACTGAGGCATGGTAGTTTATTTTTGGATGAATCCCTCACACACCTCTTTCCTGTCATTAATACTCACTAATGGCCAAATATGTTTTAGTCCGCGTCTTCAAATAGTTAGTGACGTTTGAAGGACAATACAGTGCCCAGCTGTGAAAGAAAATGACGGAGCCTTTTTAAAAATAATGAGTATATATTTGTGACCTGTCATTATTGAATCTCAACAATTTGGTTCTGAGTGCCACAGACAAGGTAGGGGAGTCAAAAAATATTAGGGCTAACATATTGATTTTGGTCTTTCCAATGGCATTTGTTGACATTAAGAAAAGAATAATTTGGCATCAGCTTTTCCTACAAAATGCTGTACGCAATATCAGTAATAATTATCCCATATCCTTAAACATATAAAATCATTTTAAATGATAGACAGCCACTCTGACTGAATGATAACTTTACTTATGATACCTGAAGAACTTCAGAACTAAGTACTGATTCTGTACTTTTACTTAAGAAGCACCAAATGCAAGAGTTTTACTCCTAAGGGAGTACTTGAGTAAAAATTTAAAATTGGTATTCCACCAATTTTCCACAGAAAACAAATCAATCAGAGCGGCTCTCATCATATTTTTCAATTGATGTACCCGTCTGGCCAAGGTAAGAACACACTTTGACAGCTTTATTTTTGCATTACAATATGTCTTCTCACTTTGAAAATCTGAAAATCTAATTATAGTGAATAGTGTGGCTTGCACTGCGTACAATATTTTCAAAAAGCAGACATCCTGACAAACGGGTGAGAGGCATGCAGCCCAAAATGAGAATACATTCAAAACGGGTTTTTGAGTTTTATTGCCCATATTGAACAATAACAAGCAGCACGGCCATGCAGGCGCACCGCATCACATTCACACAGACACACATACACATGCACACACTCCTGCACCTCTTCATCATAGGATGTGACACCTGACGGCCCATTAGTTCCCAAAGTGCTATTCTATTCTATGAATTCCTCTCCTTATAGAATATTTAGACTCTGTGTGTTTCACTCCACTTGTCAACATGGGATGCATTATTCATGTTACTGTGCCGTTATCCGATGCGCTGCGTGATGTAAGGCAGCCATTCCCCGGCCCCGCACCCACAAACACATTGAGTGACCTTCTGAACTGTGCACCGCCATCACCCTGCCTGCAGCGTTGTAGCAACTCCGCTTCGTATAATAGACAGAGGAAGAGGACATTAGCGCTCCACAGAGGCTTTATTGTGCAATCAAAATGTGTGCTTACTTGAGTACATCTGTGAATGTGTGCCTGCAATACCTGCTTTTAAGAAAGAGATGGCAAGGGCGAATGAATTTAACTAGCTTTTAATTATGCAATTAAAAAGGTATGCCTGCATTAAAGATTAGGAGTGATGTATCCTGACCGTACGAAATGAATTTAGGGGAGATATGACACATGGGAGAAAAGAGGGGGATTTGCGTTAACAGGCCTGTAGTGCAATTAAAAGATAAGTCCAAACCTGCTTTCATTTGAGATAGAATAAGAGTACGATTTAGAGTTGTAACAGGCCTTTTGTGAGTCCATAAGGTATTCTTGTGTTTGAGATAGAGAAAAGAAAAAGCAAATAGTAAGTTTTAACAAGCTGCAAAAAAGGGGTAAGCATGTTTAAAATGGGGAGAGAGAAAAGAGAAAGTGGTACAGAGAAAGAGAACGTAAAGGTTTCAGCTTTCTTTCTTGGTGAGAGATACATGAGAAGATTGATACCACTCCTGTATTTCTATTTAAAAATCTGTAGCCTTTCACATGATAAACAGTATGAGTTGCAAGGACAAATGCTCTTGGATAAAGTTGACGCACTTTGGAGTTTGTATGACCAGCTAGCAGCTTTTGTTCTCGGAGCATGCTGATAACTAAGAAGCTGAAAGCTCATTCAGAAGAAGAACATGTGAAAGAAACGGTGTCCTGGTGACACCGTGGAGCTGCTAGAACTGCAAAGAGTAAAATTTGTAATCGGTAGAAAGGGTCAACTTGTCTTGTCGCAGAGCACATGCAAGGAGTTTCCGGTTTGCGTGGGATCGCTGCCGCGTTTGATACGGGGAATAGGGAATCGCCATCTTTGCAAGTCACGCGTGGTACTCCTACCAAAGGGGGAGAATTTGTTTGAGCAAGCTGTTTTGGCTAAAACCAGCTGCCAGTTACAGCATCCTCATCATCACCTATGACATCGCACGTCTCATCTATGAGAAGCAGTTTCCACGCCATCGCATTGGAGATGCTTACGTGCTATGTGTTCGGCGAGGGACGTCGACGTGACCCTTTCATAGGGAAAAAACACTAGCGTATGGCACGTTTAATCTGTGCAGAACGATGTGTAAAAAGAAACAGTTGTGTGATTGGCAGCGGTTTATGCGTCAAGCGATGTCTTGCGGTAACTGTGTTGCTGTTTTTGGGGGAGAAATTTGAAAATATCGGGTACTCTTGGTCAAATGCTCGTTCACCAGAGGCAGCCATCTTGTTTGTTAATAAATTATCCCTTCTCTCTGCGTCATGGTATAAACCCAGGCCGTCGGGGGAATCCCATGGAGGGGATCATGAAGTAATTGTCTGGGTCCCAGGTTAGCATTACATCACGTTCATTTAGCTGACGCTTTTGTCCAAAGGACTTACCAAAAGTGCATTCAACCATTCAGATATTACCCAAAATATGCAAGATTCATTCGAGTACATGAACATTCATCAAACAGGCAAAAACTTTTTTTTTTATTTAAGTAATGACTCAAGGACTAAGGTGCAGTCTGAACAGGTGAGTTTTCAGTCTGCCACGGAAAGATTGAAGAGTTCCTGTGTCCTGATGTCAATGGGGAGCATTTCCATATTTCAATTAGCACCCCACTGAACGACCACATTTTTGTAAGATTATTTTATGGGGATTATAGCCTTTACAGAAAGAGAGCTCCATGCAGCAAAGGTCGACAGCTGGAATTAAGGTGCGTTGCCGTTTTGTGGAATGCGCCTCAACCATTTGGCCACCAGAGCTCGACGACTTTGTGAAAGATGTTTTCGATTTCATGCTGGGAAAGCCGCCACTGTCCCTACCACCCTGAAAAAGATTAAAGAGGTGGCAAAAAAAGTAAAGAAGTCATCAAACCTAAATATTGGCTTTGGAAAAGATCCTTTTTATTTGCCGGGCCAATAAATGAAAGGCTTTTCACAACTAATTAAAATGATGCCTCGGCTGTTCCACGCTATTGACAGTGGCTTTATGCGCTGGTGTGGGTTGATGCAAAAGCTATTTTTAAGATATCAGACAAGCACAATGCATAATTTATCACGCCAAAGAATAACCCTCCCAAGCTTGGGAATAAAAAAAAGCAACAAGGGCATCAAGGCATGCAGCTGAAATGACTGATAATGGTTTACAACAGCAGCTTCTAAACAGAGCAGATGAAAAAAAGAAAAGAAATCCTGTTTGCACATCATCTTAAAGGGAAGTGTAATTATCTATCAGCCAATCAACATCCAGCAGACACTTCCTGTGTCTCTGACCTTGCTGGACTCGTCACCATGGAAATGTTTTTTTCTCTCTGATGGAGCACAGCTTGGTCACACAAAACCCTCTGTGTGTGTGTGTGTGTGTGTGTGTGTGTGTGTGTGTGTGTGTGATGAGCGACAAACAAGACCAGTATTCCATGTTTTTCTCTCACCAGGGCACCTTGGAAACAGTCCTACCTTTTATGGCTGACCATACTGTTTCCAAATAACAAATATGCAGGAGTGATGAACCAACACCCCCCTGTGTACACTCTCAAAATCAATCACACACACACACACACACACACACCACACACACACACACACACTCACCAACACCTGTGTTCTTTTCACACAGATTCTGATAAAAATGTGAAAATGACAGTATTTGTTTTCTTTTCATTGGGGATCTGTTCTGACAGTCTGCATAAATAATGCATCTTCTGGAAATGCTGAAATATTTACAGAACACATATTGGCAGAATCTGAGTGTATTGTGATCGCGCGCGCGTGTGTGTGTGTGTGTATGTGTGTGTGAAGTTGCTTCTTTAAACATTATTTCAGCTCCAGACTTTGCCTTGAAGTGAGCTTGCATTTAATGAGAGCTCACAGCTCACAGAGGCAGAAATGCTTCTTCAGTGTATGTTCCCGCAGGTACTATCAGTCACTGACAGCTGGTTGAATGCAGCCCTCAATTTAAGTATGTAGACTCTCCTGTCAGATTGGTATTTGATGGACAGTTGAGAGACTCTGCAGTTGTTCAAAAACTTACCTTACAATATTCATCTTACTGTTGGTGAAAAGTTCGAAACAACCATGAAACTGATGGACTGTTAATGTCTCTGCATCTTTGTTTTTCTCCTGCCCTGAATTTAGACATTATATACTAATAATATAATTGCCAAGCAATAGCTTTTGTTGCTATATCTACATTGTAAATTCTTTAAAATGTATTATTCTTCTTCTCTATATTTTTTTTGCAATTCGTACATTTTGACATTTATTTGTATAGATATTGTATATATTTTTAAAGTGTGCTGTGTGAAACGTGCTGCCATTACACCGGAATTTCCCAGCTTGGGATAAATAAAGTAACTATCTATCTACCTCGATCTAACAGTTTTGTTTTTCTTTTTCTCCCCCCTCCATCATCAATGCGCATGCGCAGTGTCTCCCTTCAGCTGATTCGCATCAGCAGCAGCATCTTTGGACATCCATCCACCGGCCGGACCGCGCGTCATGGATCCCCAGTGAGGAGACTTGAGCGAGCACACTTGGGCCAGGGTGGGGGGGGGGGGGACTCGACTGGTTGAGGCTGCAGCAGCTGATCACAACAACAACAACAACAACAACAACAACAAGAGAAAAAAAACGGAGAAAACGGCGTGAGTGTAGATGGAGTGCGACGGTGACTCACCGCCGACCAGTGCCGGCGGTTAGTTTCTGCGCTCCGCTGAAAACGAAATGGCCATCGGGGTCTTCTGCTCCTCTCTGTTTTAAGTATTTGAATCTGACGTGTTTTTTGCGTTGGTTTTGCCGTAATGTGAATTAAATAAATAGGTCCCGCGCACGCGCGAGCGTTTCAGGAATGCAATGAGACAAATAAGTGCTAGAATTTATATTTGCCCCAGGATTGATTTTGGACTCGTCGTGTGAGTCTGGAGGAAAGTTCGGTGGGAACTTGTAGCAGCACCATGGACAGCACGAAATTCAGTATATGAATTGATTATTGTCTTGGGGCAAACCTCGGGGCCAATTATGATCATGTTTTATCATCATTGAAACAAAAATCAAAAATCAAGTTATACATTCGATCAAATAATAAGACTAATAATCTTATTAGTTAAGACCAAAGAGTAAGGTTTTTAATCCATCATAATGCCCAAATAATTCAGACAGATAGTATCATAACCAGCTTTAAAGTCCCAGTGTGGAAATTTTTGTACTTTTCTGGCGGCATCCGGTGGTAATGTTGCAAACCGCAACCAACTGAGCACCGACAGGGGACACTTTATGGTCTTGCACCGCTAGTTCCATTTCCGTTTTTTCCGCAGCGGCGAAAATTCAACGCGAACGCGGTGTATTCTGGACCATTTTGAGAAATCATGGCGACTCACACGGAGGTCGGGTCCACCTCATGTAACTATATTTAACTCATTCAAAGTTGACGGGAAAACATTGCTTCTTTGTTGCAGGTGATTATACATATATGAACACATAGTTATGGACAATATATTCAATTTCTGTGACGAAGTTCTTCTAACTATTACACACTGTAGCTTAAAGATATGTTAGTAACATGCTGCCCAATTCGTCATAATACCAAAGAAAAAATAGTCTGAATCACTCAGTGGTGTGAGCCACAATTTGGTTCCTCCATTGGCTTCTTTACTTTAAAAGTATCAATATGATATTATAACTAGAAAGTATAGCCGTACAATACATGAAGTGTCCTCAAAATACAATAATGTACAAATAACTCAATAATTTTCAATAATTACAGTACTTCTGTTTGGTTAGGGATGTATTTAGATTACTCTTAACTCCGGAGTCCCTAATAACTGCACATATTTGCTCAAATGCATGAGGTAATTATCACTGAAATGAGGTTAGTTCACATTCAGGTCCAGATTCTAATTGTGTTAACATTCACCATGTGTAATAATAGAAAGGTCAGATCATTTTCTTTCCGAGGAGAAAGCAGCCCAGTGAAAAATAAATTGGGATGTCAGAGCTATGAAAACAAAGCTTTCAGTTGATGATGTCTGGCCACATTCAGTATTCTACTCAGAGGATTGCGTAATTTTTTTGCAAGTGCTGTTTCTTTAAAAGCTACGCCCATTAAGGCAAACACACAAAGTAATTTAGGGCAAATTTGTAACAATCAATTAAAAAAGGGTCTAGATATTCTATTTATCTTTTGTGAGTAATCTTCAACTGACTCTCATCGTTGGCTTGAGAAGTTTCCTTTCTTGCATTTTTGTGTTAGTGTTAGTTTTTCCATCCCTTCAATATCCATCTACAATGTAAAACCACATGAATTCAAGTAATGTTTTTTTTTTTATTTGAACAGAGTAAGATTACAACTCATCCTGGTCGGGTTCATGATTTGGGCAGCAGAGGAGGGAACCTGACCCGACCTGCGCAGGGTGTGTACTCCCTCTGGGATTTCTGATTTGGTTTCCAGGATTATTGCAGTCAGGTCAAACTTAGCTTATGTGGTACGAACTGAGATCAGGTCAAACGTTACCTATGTGGTACAAACTTAGATCAGGGCGAGTGTGTGGCCGCGTGAAGAGAAACCATTCGAAGGCAGAGAATGAAAGAAATCAATCAAACCGCCTCGGGGAGAATAACAACAGTCGGACACATGCATATGAAAGAGAATAGACTCAGCAACCACATGCATATGTGTGATTCATCCGTGGGCGGTAATAGTGGCACCTCAGGGCCGCGGGAGCCGTCAATCGTTCACACGCAGCAACAATAACCGGGGCAACCTGACGACACGGGCCGAGATTTATGACGGGTCTCTGAGGCGGCGGCGGCAGGGGGGGGCTTGGGGGGGGGGGGGCTTTTATTGAGGGAAATCCATATTCAGCGGATAAACAGCATTTGTGTCGTACAGTGACAGCCACACAGCTGACATGCATACACATCAATCTCTTCAAGATTCTGACTCTCCTTTACTTTCTGTGGATCTGCACTGCAGGTGTACAAGGTGCGTGAGTTGCGATGGCGTTGTGCCCCGAGGCCTGTGTCCCTGGCTCGGGAGGAGATTCCTCTGGGAGTGAGGTGAGCGTCGCTTTCTCTGGGCGTTCATGCTGTTTCTTTGAGTTTTATCGCCGCTCTAAGGATCTCACCAACAAAGTTTTTCGAAATCCAGTTTAAAATCCTGTTTGCTTTCCTCTGTTTCTTCCTTTTCACCCAGTAATAGCATAAATGCACTCTGTTAACTGTTAACTGACTACACTTTCCTCAAACGGGAGAGAGTGCAGGTCAAACGTGGTCATCGAGGGTTCGTTGTACTCCTGTGTAATTTGGTCCCTTTGTGCACACTATTCCCTGCAGGCGGGTTCCAGCTGCCTCCAGTTCGGGGTGCGTTCCTACCTGCACCACTTCTACGAGGAGTGCTCGTCCTCCATGTGGGAGAGAGACCCTGAGGACCGGGGGTTCATCCAGGGCCAGAGGTCGGCCCTGTGGTGGAACTCGGCAGCGTGGAAGGTAGAGCCACTGCATCTCAATTGCCGTCAACATACCTGTGCGCTGGCAACAGCCGTAGCCAGAGGCATTGTCTTTTTTCCAGGTTGTCTGTCCGTCCGTCCATCCTACTGTCACGAACGAGGTATCTCAGTAATGCCTCAATGAGGGAACTTCTGTAAATCTGTTACAAACGTTCACTTGAATTCAAAAAGGAAGTGATGTGATTTTGATCAAAGGTCAGGGTCGCTCTGACAAACTACAATTAATACCTTTTATTAAAATCCTTCCAAGTATATGAGTGTGGACAGACATGGAGGTAATACTGCAGGTTGGTGGAGATGTACAACCCTGTGGTAATTCTAGTTTTGTCGATGTTCCTGTGTCTTTCAATTTTGAATTCAATAGTTTTTTAAAGGAAATGTCTGATATTAATTGTCCTCGATCAAGCTACACTGAACGAATAATCTGCCCTCTCTGCTGCTGTAAGTCATTTCCTGAACTCTCCTCACCTCAGTGGATTGCCAAGCGATCGCAGAGAACGCTTCTTTGCAGAACAAAACCGATCTGCCTCCCTGAGGGGAACAATGGCGTGGGAGGAGACACGCTTGTTCACCCACCTACTATAAACTCAATTGCACACTCACTTTACGCTGCCTCTGTCTGACCACACTCCAACGGGCCCATGGGCGCCTGGATGGGAGAATGACAACTATGTGAGTCTGAGACAGTTGTGTCGCTCGTTGCGCCGGGACCCATTGTGTATTTCCCCTTAATCAGCCCTGCTCTGATATTTCATATCATGAATATCAGTTTCTGGTTGATGTAATACAAAAGAGATTCCCGCCCACGATTGGTGTCTGTAATGTCCCGTGAGAAATCCTACAGGTAGACAAGCAATTATGTATATCACAGGGTTCCCTGGAGAGCGAAGGGATCATACCCTAATTGTTCAGGGAAAGAGAATTCTTCCGCTTTAGTATTGTACCGTTCATTGTTATGGTGTAGTCGGCTGGTGTTTGTGTCATACTGTCTCTACCGTTTACCTTCACCCAGAGATGAATCCAATTACTCCTGAACTGAGTTCAATGAAAAGGATGAAAAGTCGCAAGTTTCTTAAGAGTTTTGGATGGATTGGTTCTCTCTTAAAGGGGCAGTAAGCGATTTTGGAGAAAGCTTGTCTCCCTCTTTGTTGTTGTTGTAATTTGAACTGCTCTGGTCGGGCGGCGAACCCGCGACGTCCGGTATGGGAGTCCGACGGACTAACCACTAGGCCAAAACCTCAGAGTTGCAGTGCCAACCGCTAGCACGTCTCATACAGTTTTACGACGAATGATGTCTACAAACTGCACTCGCAGTGTTGTGTGGTGCGGCCTGCACCATCCCGGAAAACCCGGATTTTTCCCGACTCACACACAAAAGCGACAGCTAACCAACCGTGAGGAAATATTCGCTGAATTTTTACAAAATGTGTATTGCTTTGGAATCGCTTACTGCCCCTTTAATCTTGATTTCCTTCAAAAGTAAGTATTTAGTATCCTGTCCCTTCTAAAGCTTGTTGGTTTGACGGACAGGCAGATGACACATCTTCTCGTTGCACCTCAGGGGTTTGATTTTTGCGACAAGCTACAAGAATCTTGCAAACTAGGTTTTTCTATTACATGAGGGTTTTTTTTAGATATCCAGCACTAGATTCTGTTCCCTGTTCTCTGATTTTTAAATTTTCATTTTTTTTACCCTGTAACCAAACTTCTATATAGCATATATGTAAGTACTTTGGACAATACATGGAGATTACTTGGAATGTGTTTTGTTTATTCTGTCTGTTTCTGACATCAGGAATGTGGGGCTTTTTTCCACATTTTCCCTAAATTTGGACTTAGAACGTCCCGACGCACTGCTCTCCTTGTCACTGATGATTGTTTTCAGTCAGATTGTTGCCAGTGATGAGCTTCACCACTGTAACAACTGTGAGGAAAAACCAAAAACCGGTGCACTCATGTTAGATTCTGCCTAACGTGCATTTTAAACCATCGTCTCTGCATGATGAACTACAGGCTGTGGTGTAGTGGTATTTGTAAAGGTGAAGGATTACATGCGAGCCCCCTGCCCATTTGGCAATTTGGACTTTTCTGCATCACAAACAACAAAATGACCTTTACAAACCAGAAGGGAAGGGGAACAAACAAAGAGCGCCAACGAGAGAAAAGAAATGAGCTCAGCAACTGCACAAATTACCGCTTCAGGTTTCTGACTTCTCCCTCCAGGTGTCCTTGGCCGTGGGTCTCCTGATCCTGATCGCGGGCATCGCCAGCCTGTCCGTGGGCTACTGCACCCCGCATAAAATCGAGTCGTTCGGAGAGGGAGACCTGTTCTTCGTGGACACCCACGCCGTCAGCTTCAACAGGGGGCTGCACCTCAGCGCTGCGGCCGGGATCGGGCTCTCCTGCCTCGGCTCGGCCCTGGCGGTGATGGGGGTGGTGGTTTGGATCCTCCCCAGGGCCGACTTCCACAGACCGGGGGAGAGGGAAGGGAGAGGAGAGGTGCGGTCGAAATGGAGGGGATTGAGGGATCTGGGGGATGTGGTCACCAAGCCACCAGGTGTTGAAGAGGGGAAGATGCTCGCCACACTGTCGAAAGTGGAAAATGTGCAGCCCACTTCTTAAAAAGATCCTCGCTGAGACACATGGCTACGGGCCTTTGTTGCAGTTCAGGGGCCTGATTTACAAGGTCTTCAGGTTGTCTGTATTTGAAGGGAAATGTGTAATTCAATGCTCGGACACTTGAGGCCCCGAGACCTCAACCAGAGACCTGTTGTATTATGAAATAGGGATGTAGCTGTGGATCATAGACTTTGTTTTTGTGCAATGTTCTTACATTTAAAAAAAATATTACCGTACAGTGACTAATGTCCCAGACACTCAAAGAGAGCAGAATCCTAATGAGCAAAGGCAGAAAAATATATTTGTATCCCTCACTTGATTGTGTTTTTTAGTCTTTTTTTCAGTGGCAGCTTATATCAGCTTTCCAAGTAGTTAGACACATTGTATGAATCAATATCAAAACCTACATTTCCATTCGCATATCTACCGTGTGTACACACGTGGATCATTGGACAGTCAGAAAGGTGCTCACATGTGGAAGTGGTTACAGTACATTTGCACTTATCAAAATGAATGTCAAGCCTGCTGTGTCTGAAAAAACACGTACAGCCACGTACAATTACTTGCGCTCACCCACACACACAGACGCGCGCGCACAAATTCGTGCTTCATTGACAATATCACCTATTTTCCTCCCCACTGTAATCTAGCTCCCTAATTGCCTGCAATCTGTGTCTCCAGGCAACAGTTGGGCTTCAAGTGCTCTATTTTCACCTCCGAACAAAGGCTCTACACCGATTGGTCGCTCGCGGGCCCTCTCTTCATTTCCACACCAATCAGATTTTTTGTTTACGGTCACACACACACAGCGGTAGCGAGTGGGTGGTGAAGCACCGGGGTGAGGGGAACGTGCACTGGCACCTTCAGAGGCCCCCTGTTAGATTGGCTCCTCCGGTTCAGTGAAGTTAGTTTGAATGATTTTGAGATCTGGGTTAAAAAAACAAAACAAGTTCAAATAAATGAATAACTGTGATGCCACTGGATGTTATTGTTGGTGTTTCGTAATTTTATTGTGATTTTGGTTGTGATAAAGGTAGTGGGGTAAAAAATGAGGGGTCAAGTGTCACTGGTGCAAATCATATTACCAGAATAAACCTGTTATCTGTAAGGTTTAAGAGGTCTGTGGTTCCTGTTGTTTTATTATATTTCAAACCTGCGGCAAGTGATGTTTCTTTTCTTGTTTATGTTTATGCTCAGTCAAATGGCTCTTGTGATGTCACACAAAAAACGCACGATTCAGCCAATGATGCTCAATTGAGCTTTTAGCTTGGTTTGGGTTTTTTGCCTGGTGTTGCTAATTGTTTTGTAGTAAAGAACAAGTGGATGAGATGTTTTGTCTGAGCGCCTCAGTGGGTTTACAGTTCTTCTGAAATGTCACACTTCTCACCCGACCTCCCCTCTCTGCGACAGCTGTCAACAGCTGTCATCCGGTGTAGCCAATGGGAACAACTACAAATGCATTGTTTTCAACACGGCACGTCATACACACGAGGTGTTTTTCGAGGCACAACCCTTATTGCCTTCAAACCTCCTGCATGATCACATAGAGCGGCACGTTACAAGATCCGTGCATCTCCTCATGTCTTTCTTCCTCAGGCTACAAACATGTCACCCTCCCCTTGTTAATGAAAGGTCAAGGAATCACCAAACTCATTCCAATTTATCCGGAGAGGGGCATGAATATATTTTGACCAAATGTTTTTTGGCAGTCTATCCAACAGGTTCTTTTACATATAACAATCAGCGTTATGCTGAGCCACGTTAGACACTTTTGTAAAATCTGCAGTATAACCCTTGTTCGCTCTTTGGTAGAAGTTAAAAAATAAAACTTCTTTTTGGAACATGCTGTTACTGTAAGCCAATTAATTTTTCTCAAGTCCTGAAAAGGAGACAAAAGCTGCAGAGAATCAAACGGTTCACGATCACTTCCCATGTCTTGCTAGGAAACCATATGCAAAACGATAGTCAACAAGAGCAGCACAAATGTGGGAACGACAAGTACAGTACAAAATGTATAATGATGCAGTTTGACTGTGAAAAGAGGGGTGTCGTGTGTGTGTGTGTGTGTGTGTGTTTGTGTGTGATGAGTGTGTGATGTGTGTGACTCATCTCCCAATTTCACACACTAACAGGAGGGTCACCTAACTCTCACTTATCGTAACAGCACACACACACACACACACACACACACACACACACACACATACAGACACACATACAGACACACGGAGTATTCCACGTCAGGTTTTAAGTGTGTTATTGCTGGACTGATACGCTGATATCATTCTACATGTCAATCAATCTAATTGAGACCTTTTGGAAAATATTACATTTTGTTTTATTATAATGAAAGTTCTCCTCGCCACTGCAGTAAAAACTAATATTTTTGTACATAAAACCCTTAACAGATTATAACCGTTGATAGCATTATTTTAAAGGTCACCCTTTGCAAATGAAAACATATAGAAAATGAAAAAACATTATGCAGAGACTGTTTTTTTTCCCATACATCATATTTTAAGCCTGTCTGTCCCCCTGCGGTAAAATCATTAACACATCAAGCCTGCATATGAGCCAGCATAACATGTCACAGGAACTCTTCCTCGTAGTCGACGTGGCCCCCCGTCGCACTCTCATCGCATGTTTGCATGGCTGATTTTGAGCACGCTGGGTTTATTAGCAAGTGTACGTGAGTGCGTAATGAGATATGAGAGTGGAAGGCGGTGGCAGTGTTTTTCCTGTGAAGATGGAGGCTGACGCGCTCCACTGACTGCAGAGCTCCGGGTGTGAGTCACTCTGTTGTGGGAGAGAGTCGCACAGATGAGCACTGGGCCGCAGTCTGCTCGGCTGATTGGCAGACCCAGTGTGTGTGTTTGGTGTGTGTGTGTGTGTGTGTGTGTGTGTGTGTGTGTGTGTGCTGTATCTCTGAGAGTCTGCTGCACTGATACGATACTGTAACATCTCATCTGGGGAGGAGAGCAGATAGAAAGCTGCAATGTGTCTCAGCTTGTGTGTTGGGTCTATAGCCAGACATCTGTGGGGGGGAAAAAATCTGTTGCATGTTTTTATTATTTTTAATTTAACAATTATTTGAGCAGGACAGCTTTAGAGACCTGGCTGTACAGAAAAGAAAAATAGTAAGACTGCAGAAACATTGTGACCATAGACTGTGTTTCATAATGGACGTAAGGCACCAGGTCAGGGCAGCGGAAGTGTCGGAAGCCTGTATTCCCTGGAATCACCAGCAGAGGGCGACTCCACTGATTGCATAAATAAGTCTGTTTCTGTTCATGATGTTCATTTTGTAAATCGTGGTCTCATTCAGTGTAAAATAGATGATAAAGCACCGGAACATACAGCTGGTCCGTCCAATCGGTTGCATGGTTGCATGTGTAGGTGGTCAGACCCACCCCCACTTCTACGACCGGCTGCAAAAAAAAAACAACAACAACATGGCACTGGTATAAAATGCAAAACCCGAGTAGCTCACAAACCAGCGGGTGACGTCATTGTGGGTTGCCTCTCGATTGTTACACGGTGGAAACCATGAACACAGAAAGTGAAGAAAATGATAGCTGTGACCATTTCATTTCAGAATATAGGCCCATAATAGTCACGGAGCTAAAACATACTGAGTAAAGGAAGAAAAGCAAACGCTGTGTGAATAGCAGCTGCATTGGCTTAAACTTAAGATTGACGATGCATATATCCTTTTTTCAAAAGATGACGGTGCAGATGATGTGACGCCATGTTGACTAGCAGCCATCTCCAGAGCTACATAGTCGCTGGCATGGCGATAAATCATTCACAAAAAATGGAGAAATGTCATTTTAGGAGATGGCCCCATTGGCAGGACAACAAGGACCATGAAACAACTCAAGTAATGGCCATTTTTTATTATCCTAGACATGCCCAAGAAAAATGAATCGTACAGGACCCAAAAATATGTGTGATGTCATACACAGAAACACAGCTCAGATCCAATGATGACATTCGCTCGGACCCATTTGAATTATCGACCAATCGCCACGTCCCACGCTCTCTTTTGTGCTCTGTTTCCATGTCAGTGACTACTTACGGGAATCAGACACAAAGTCGCTGTGGCTGCAACACTCAGACGGAGCCTGCACGTCCACCAATCACATCCTCACGAGTTAGTGAGGTAATGTTTACCATCTGACAGTCACTCATGCCGCTGCTGCTGATTCTGCTCCTACCTGCGTCTCACTGCCGCCACCCCCTCTACTGAATTCTCACTCCATCAACCACCCTCCTCCTCCTCCTCCTCCTCCCCCTCCTCCTTCTCTCCTAGTTTCTTATTGCCATACTTAACGGTGGCATCTGTTGCCATGTGCATCTCAGTGTCTCCAATATCTCAGTGATCTGTTTCTGCTCGTGTGTGTTCAGCGTCCCTCTCGGGAGGGACGGGGATGTAATGTGCTTCCTTCAGAGTTTTGCACACAGCTTGGATTCATTTGCGGGGCAGCCAAGGAAATATTATCCACATTGGTGGGTCCAGTAAATGGTCTTAAACCCTTTGAAATGTCACTGAATTTAATGAAGATGTATGATTTTATTCTTTGAAAGCATTCAACAGACATATACGATCAACGTGAGGGGCATAAAAGTTGGACTGAGGTATGACTCGTGCTAGAGAAGGAGCAGAGAGGCCGAGAGACTCACACCATCACTTGCCTTTGCCATTACGCGACTTCATGCTGAAATTAACATTTTCTTCCATAAGAAACTAGGCATGCACGCCGCAGAATATTCTGGAATTGGTTATGGTCGACCACACAGATGTTTCACGCATCTCAACATGAAGAGATGTCATTTCCCTCCGCAACCACAGCTCAATCTGAGCATTTGCAATGGCCAAATTCTCATCTGAGCAGCACAATGTATCGCACAGTCCATCAACATTAACATTCTCAACCGCGGGCCAGCGTACTGTGTGTCTGTGTGTGTGTGTGTGTGTGTGTGTGTGTCTGTTAACAGAAACATGGAGAAAGGGTGTCAGTTCAAATTTCTCTCAAGTGCCGTTTTAATTTAAAAGTCCGTTCAGTTTTGCTCTGTAGCATCACACACATTCAAGAGGAAGTTCTCTACAGCCCACGGCAGATCAACCTTTTATGTTAGAGGAGCAAAACTTCCACATCAAACATATGCTATATTCATATAGCTGTATAGATGTATCTTCCACTCAGACTCACAGGTGCGTGAGAGAAAATCTCGTTTTAAAGGAAAATGAAAAGATAACGACAATGAAATTACTCTCATTGAACTTTTCCATAGAGTAAATGAAGTATTGAGTCGTGCAAATTGAAGGTGTTGAAAAATGAGAGGGGATAAATCATGGTACTAAGTGTTGCACATGTGATCAAGGTCTGACTTGGCGTTGTCAACAGGGATGTCAATAAAATATTTGTATGTTGCAACCGCATCCATCTCTGGCATGAAAATAGTCAGGTGGCAGTTGCTCAGCTAAAAGTATACAGGGCTTCATCGTCTATTTTACTCTAAACGAGATCATGATTTACTAAATGAACATCGTGCTGTATTGAAGAAGAGTTGAAACTACTGATTGAGACCAAAACTCCACAAGAAAAAGTTTGCTTACGTTACAAATCAAGTGAGGAGTTACGGAAGAGTATTAGGGCCAGTCATAAAAGAAAAAAAATGAGGGGGAAGATTACAAGAAAAAGGAACCTTTGGAGAATAAAGTCGAAATGTCGAGAATAAAGTTGAAATATTATATCGAGAATAAAGTGAAAATGTCGAGAATAAAGTTGAAATACTACTTTGTGACCCGGAAGCACTTTTCAGCAGCACCAAACAACAGGATGTCTTGTTAGCCAGTTTGCTAAGCTAACGCTTGCTGCTAACCAAGTTGTGAAGTTGCGATATTATTATTGGCAGGCTGAATCTGGAAGAGACGACGCGGTGACAATGGGTGTTTGCAACGTGAAAGTCGACGTGTGTCCTGACACGATAACATGCAATTGCAAACAACCCTCAATGAATTTTGAGAGGCGTGCCGTTAGCGAAGCTAGCGTAGCTTTGCTAACGTTAGTAAGCATGGATGTGTGACAGCTAGCTGGACTCGGACCACAACACGGCCGTTTAGGGCTATTTCCACTTCAAGCTCGAAATTTCGACTTTATTCTCGACATTTGGACTTCATTGTCGAAATGTTAAATAAATACAAAAAATCTTCCCCCTCATCCCCTAATATGGGCCTAATACTCTTCCGTAAGAAGCAGTAAGTTTCTCATAACAACTGACTTCTTTTTCTAACCGGTGGAGTCGCCCTCTGCTGATCATTCCAGAGAACGCAGGCTTCAGGCTTTGTTAGTTTTTGAAGTACAGCCTACAGACTCTAGTGTTGTATTACCCTTATTCATTTTTGTCAAGAATTCTGTTCTTGGTCCATAAAGCGGCCCGTGGCTCGGACACATCGCAGTGGAGCCTACACCTTCCCGGCAGGTTTCTCGGGTCACGAGGTGGAAAACACTCCTCCGTGTGCCTGGAGCACTTCCGAAGTCTGCAGAGTCGAGCTCTCAGTGTCAACGCACCAGGAGAGCGAATCACCGTTTGCCTGTGGAAATCAGACCCGCTCAGACACTGTGTCCAAGTTGACTTTAAAAACTTTTCCTTTTCAGTTCAGCCTTTATTCCAAAAAGAAAACGCCATGTGCATGTGTGTAAACATGTGCATAGAACATCGTTTGTTCGTTTCTCACAACAAGCATACACTTTAGCCCTGGAGGAGCTCAGGGGATCTGTCAAAACGACAGACGTTTTAACGTATATATGTAGTTCTTGTAGAACGCTGTTCAATAAATATCATAGGTGCTCTTGTGAAGTCGAGCGATAAGTTTATCGGTGAAATCCATGTCAAACGCGCATGCCGCTGCCAGAGTGATTCCTCCTCGAATTTCGCCATTTCGCGTTGTTTCCGAGTTCGATGGGGAGCACAATATGGGAAAGCCAGCAACTGGAAGGGGAGGAGTTTGGCAACAGAATCTGTCGGGAGCCCAATCTCCGTCCTTTACATCCGGTGAGCCAGTCCTCAAACCTCCCAGAAGTCAGGTGGAATCTTGTATTTCTCTCGAGTTGTAATATCGATGTGCCCATGTACGGACGCTGTGATTGAAGCGACAACTCACCGCTCCCCCCGCCGGTTGTCCAAAAAATCCTCCGTGCAAAAGCAGGAAATTGTGACTGAGGGAGAAGTGAAACAGGCGAGGTGCATTAGAGAAAGAAAGAAAAGAAGTAGATTAAAACACTTTATCACCAAATAACTCCAGAATTACATGAAACGCGAGATATTGATGATATATAAGAACGTCAAGTGATCTGAGGGGGATTTTAATTCCGATTTTTAATAACTTTAATTTTAATACCTAGCAAAAGTGTCCCGACTTCATCTACTGTGTTTATCTACCTTTGTTAAGTATTTATGAGCAGAAGGTGATAAAAGGAAGCTGCCTTCAAGGCTGCAGGTGTGCAAAGACAGATCTTAATGAAGGGGTAAGTATATTGTGGATTATTATTTTGTCTTAAGAGAAATTGCAATGGGTAAAAAAAACTATTCATAATAGTGTATCTTGATATTTGCCTAATACTAATTTAATGTCTGTGATATTAAAGTGGGTAGTATGTAAGATCAGCCCACTTATTGCAACAACAGAAGGCATGTCTGTCATCCCTGATAAGACTGATGAATGTAAATAAGATTCTTTTTTTCTTTATAAGGAGTATAGCAGTTTCCTCTCCCACGGTATATTTAAAGATTATCTTTCCCCCCTACAATGTCAATTTAAAGTCAACTGACACGAGGGGCCAAACACGGCACTCACCTAATCAAAAGTTTGAATTGTGCAAGTTATCCCCCCCCCCCCCCCACCCCCCTCCTTTGTCTGAAACCCATCAGGAGATTTGGCACAGTCAAACACCTCGGCGTATTTGCAGTCACCATTGGTTTGTTGAGCATTAAAAATGTTAATTGGAAATTTTTTAAAAAGGGAAAGAAAATATCGCATTACCGTCCCACCTCCTCCAGTCACAGGCTCTCAAAATGCAATATTCCAAATTAGATTGTATTTGGATAATCTTTTGAACTGTAATAGGTTTCCAGCCAGCAGGCATATTACTATTGGCACATCATTATTAAACAAAAGTGACACCGAACCATCACTTTGCAGGCGGCGCCAGATAAACGTCGACACCGTGCAAATAATATTAGTTCTGCTTGCAGAGTCACCGGCTTATCTCTGGGTTGCTATATTGGGTTCATATCCCTGTCGGCTGGCGAAGGCCTTCTGACGGAAGTGTCTAAATTTATGAGTAGCCCATACATGTATGTGTGAGGTGCATGTATGAATAAGCGACAGTGTGTGTGTGTACTGTGTAATGTGTGTGTCGCACATTAACGCTTTTATATGTAAATACTGTGTTTGTGTGTGTGTGTGTGTGTGTGTGTGTTTGTGTGGGTGGGTGGATGGATGAGTATGTGCCTGGTTGTGTGTGTGTGTTTGTGTGTGTGTGTGTGTGTGTGTGTGTGTGTGTGTGCAGAACTGGATACATTCATATGTAAATAAGCAGTGTATTTGTGCCTGTATATGCAGACGCGACCCATATCATGGCATAATGAGATCCGCCACTGTTGGTTACCCTCAGACAGTGGTAATTATGGCTGCAGTGAAAAAGGACTGATGATGAAGGCGGGATGGACGCTCGCAAACTAACATATTCAACCACACACACACACGCACACACACACAGGCCTCAGTCCCAGTGACAGCCGCTGCAGGCAAGACGACGACCTGTCCTTTTCGCCACCGGGAGGGGAATATGAATCCGTTAACTGGATGTGATGAATTAGACCCTGCGCCCACTTTCTAATCAGCTTTACCACAAACCCGCGTGCTTCTCACAATATTCGACACCGTGTAGACATGGGACATTCACAGCGGTGTCGTGTCATTTAGAAAGAAAAAAAGGGAATAAAGGACTTTCATATGAGACTGCGTGATGCAGAGAGAAGCCAATAAAGGCAGGAAATATGAGCAAAGAAAAAAAAACCTTTTTATCTCTTTAGTCAGCCAGATCATGTGCCCCACTCAGTGTGGTGGCTGCTTCCAGGACTGCCAGATTGAACATCACACCTCCTAAGAGCCAGCAGAGTGGGCTATAGGTTGTGTTAAATGGACCAAAAAAAACCACTTGTCCTTTATTGAAATGGGGGTAACCCTGATTTTGTAAAACAACGTGCGGTGTATTTTTCAAACTCGCAAACGAATTCAACGTCCCAGTTGTTTGACTCATGGTGGGATAAAGCCGGTAATACTCTATATTTTACATATTTTCAACACATCTCATTAAAAGGACCAAATCCAACTTTGAATTGAGTTCACTCAGAGCCCTAAGCAGAATTTCATGTGCCCGTCCCTCGTTCGCCCACCTTCTGTAAATCTAACACACCCATTATCAACTTTATTGGTTGAAGCTCTGTTGCTTATATTATATTAGTCAACTTTTATACTTCTGTGGTTTTTAATCCTAAAAGTAGCCAACTCACAATAGTGGTCCAGTGTTAATTCGTAACTTAAATCCACATATATGTGTGTGACGTAATAAAAGCAAGAGAAAAAAAATAAAATATATATATATATATATATATATATATATATATATATATATATATTTTACAAGGGGAATCTAGCAGACGTAAAATTTTCTTAGCCAATGGTTAGATTAAAATGATATATAGCCAGCTAACGTCAGCTGAAGATACCTTGACTGGACCGAAGGCTTGTTTGACGGCCCCCCCTGGCCCCCTTGGTAGCTGGGGGGTGCCTAAGCAGCCGCTTAGTTCGCTTATGCTTCACGCCGGCCCTGATCATACTATTGTAGTATTGCCTGTGTCTACAGCCAAAGGCTGATATACCGTGGCTCACTCTTGTGTCACACTGTTGGGTACGTTGTCCGTCATCGCGCCTGAACACGAGCGCAGGATTTTAATTTTGACTGAATGTATCAATTTTGCAGCAGAAAATAGTCCCGCAACAAATGTACTATTTACTCGGGGCACCACAGGTATGATTCGTTAACAAACCCTCCCAAAGCGTTTTGCACACAGGCCCACAGATCCCCATCTCCACCCCACAACGTTTGTCTTCAGCCCAATTGTCCTTGTCAGACTGTTTGTCCTCGATGGAGAACGCCAGCCGCCCGCCGAGAGGCTGCTGACACGCTGTTCTACCTGGCGAACTCGACATCCTGCTCGCTCACTGACAATCGGCGACGGCCAAGTTCTGATTTATTCCCTTGGTACTTGCCTTGAACCTTTCAGCCACAATCTCACTCTGTTTACATCTCTCCATCTCGGAATGCAAGTGTTGCCTCCCCTGCGGTGGCTAATGGACCCCATTCAGCACGCCGTGTCTTTTTATGGTGGGGGTCCCTTGATCAAGTGAATGTTTCCAATCCACGTATATGCAGCGCGGAGGAAAACATAAAGGATGAATTATTCTCGCGTGGCAATATTCTGAGTCCAACCCATCGACCATCCATAGGCGGCACTCAGGGCGCACGCACACATCCATCTACAGCAGCTTTTTAAACGACTGTGAGTTTAAAGGGGTTTCCGGCCGCCCGTCAAACATGGGCCATCGTTTAAAACCCCGAACCCATTCGTGTTAGCATGTCAGTACTTGTGCTACTCGGTTAGTGGGTTCTGAATCAAAATCATAGACATTGTGGCTGTGGCATTAATGAGAAGCAACAAAAACAACACAGAGTTGCCTGTGTGTTGCTTTGGTTGCCATTGCTTTTCCTGAGATCTTTTTTCCTCCTCCGACATTTGATGTAACCAGTGAGGAATGTGAAAACAGGGAAAGTGACTCAGAAGGTTTGGAAACACGCATCCCTTCAACACCTACTGCACCACTCCGCTTTTTGGAGGAGGCCGTGCACGAAAACACCCACGAGGGGAAAAGAGGAGAAGAAGGCTGTGGTGTGAGGCCAGTAGCCCAAATAAGAATGCAGCGCAGTGTAAAACCTCCGCAGGCGAGCCCACTGATGTCGCACTTCTCTTCACACCCAACCAGAAACACAGTGGGATGATGCAACGGCCAGTCACATAATGACTGCTTTCATTAAATCTGCATTATACCATTGGTATGAAGCAGGAGGCGGCAGGAAACATAAACAGATCAAGTGGAGCGGCATCCTATAGTCGGCACCAACTCCAAATCATCTAAAAGCCGTGACACGTGTTTCTTTCCCGATGACTGACTGAGCTGCTTGTACACTGTGAGTGTGCCGTCATAGAAACAGAATTTCAGTGGTGATCACTTGACGCACAATTTTTTTGTCAATGAATGGCAGCCGGGTGTCGGCGGAAGAGGAAGCTGACATGTTTTCTCCGATGTGTCATCAATCACGCCACCAAAAGTACACACTTTCGTACACACGTTTCACACCAAGCGTCGAAACGCTTCGTGCGTAATCGGGTCACAGCTTAAAACCCAGCTGAACGGCAGTGTAATTACATGCTTGGCGAACAAGGAATTGAACAATGGAATCAAAGCCACAACGTAGCAACGACTACAGAGCTTCTCGTGCGAGTGGAAGGGACTGATTCATGACAGCAAATGGTCTCGGCCAAGTTATGCTTCTGGAGTTAACTGTAGACCGGACAGGAAGCACGCCGGTGTGGAAGGTGTGTGTGGGGGTCTCGCAACTCATTACTATTCTTTATTTCGGCTGTTTATCCATTACTTTAATTTATTTCAATGGATTATCTATCACCTGTATTGCACTGTCAGGTGTTGATAAATTACTTTTATTCAACTATTTTAGCTGTTTATCCATCAAATGTATTTAACTACTTCTGATGTTTATACATTACTTTTATTCAATTATGTCAGATGTTGATACATTACTTTTATTCAATAATGTCAGCTGTTGATACGTTACTTTTATTCAATTATATCATCTGTTGATACATTACCTTTATTCAATTATGTCAGCTGTTGATACATTACTTTTATTCAATTATGTCAGCTGTTGATACATTACTTTTATTCAATTGTATCATCTGTTGATACATAACTTTAATTCAATTACTTAATTTGTTAATACATTACTTTTATTCAATTGTGTCAGCTGTTAAAACATTACTTTTATTCAAATGTGTCAGCTGTTAAAACATTACTTTTATTCAAATGTGTCAGCTGTTAAAACATTACTTTTATTCAAATGTGTCAGCTGTTAAAACATTACTTTTATTCAATTACGTCAGCTGTTGATAAATTACTTTTATTTCAACTATTTCTGACGTTTATCCATTTCTTATATTTAAGTCTTTCAGCTGTCTGTACATAACTTTTATTTCACAATCTCAACTGTTTGTCCATTTCTTATCATTCATGCATTACTTTTAGTTGTCTGTGGTAACCACTTTTCTTACTTTAAGTATTCACAACCAATTAGCCTTACTTAACCATCTTTACATACAGTATATATATATATATATATATATATATATATATATATATATATATATATATATATATATATATTCTGTACTATTCACAACTTGGATTGAAGATACTGTGACTGGCAGTGCAGATATCCACAACCTGGCCAGAGATAAGCAAACAGGATAATTTTCCAGGCATTGGCCATCGAGACGCCCATCCAGCACAAATAAACAACCGTTAGCCGAGCTAGACCTTTGACCCCCGCGAAGTACAGTTACCACGAGGGATCTCCAGAGGATATTCTGTTATGCTTCCACCGGCTACAGTCGCAGGGATTAGATCCAGGTTTGTGTTTACTGTAGGTGGGATTTTGCTTGGCCAGGACGACGGCTGGAGATGGATCCCCCAAATACTGTGAACACATTCCAGCCCTCCTCTTCGTTGGGCTGGGGGCGGCTGCCGCACACCGCCGCTGTCTTTCATGGCAGATTCCTTTGAGGCAGGAGTATCTGAGAGAGTCTGCAGAGAGCCACTGCTCAATGAGCAATTTATATGTCCTCAACAAAGCTTCTTCTCCAGGCCCCGAAGGCAGGTCTTAATTGTTAGTCGTGGTATCTCCACTCTCCCTCTCCCTCTCCTCTTTCTCCGACTGTTTTTCTCCCTCCTCCCACCCGCCCTCCCTCCAGCTATTAGGAATTGGATTTGGAGCAGAACGATCCATTTAGTGTCTCTCCTCCATCTCTATCCCCCACTCCTTCTGGTTCCACTCCTCCTCTGTAGGTTTGGCTCATCAAAGCTCACCAGGCTTAGTCTGTCTATTTTTACCTGAAGGAATGGAAGGAAGGGATGAGGTAATGCTTTCCCTGTCCGTCAGGTGGGCAGCGGTGCATGGGCTCTCTGGTGTGCATAGTTTGGGGAGGCAGCACCACCACGTGGACTCAGAGGAGACGGAGCATAAATGAAGGTGAAGGCAGGTGTGAAGTGCTGCCCGGAGAAATGTGATCGCAGGAAATCAAGAGCGAGGGGGGGAAGAACTTAAGCGCAGACACTGTGTGCAGAATGTACAGCGGAGTGAGATAATAAAGCTTTGAAGGAGATGTCAACAATGTGGGCTTTATGAAATATGAGAACAGCTGATTTGATTCATATACAGTGAGTCCGATTGAGGGAGTGAAAGAAATCAAACCCCCTTTGAGGTGAATGTGTGAAAGCAGGGCTCCACCTAGTGGGACAAAGACAGCAACAGCTCAAAGCTTGAAAGCACTTTATTTTATTAAACGCAGCTTTTGCAACATTTCTCTAAAGAGATAACGAAGTTGCGTAAAAACAACCAATCAGGCTATCTCATCTCTTTCGAATGCAGCCTTAAGCAAATAGGTTTTTTGGTACATGTGACGAGTCACAACTTATTTATTGCAGTGTCATGTATCATATATAACCTGCATGGCTTTGTCATCCATGTTATTTGTCTGTGGACGTGTGGCTACTGTTCACATCAGTGTGAAAAGCTTCAACTCTGAGGCTGCAGTACTTTGACTTCTAGTTAAACTTCCCGAGTGACTCCTGGAAGGGATTCTGAGTCACTTGATGAATATTGAACCACTCGGGCTGTTATTACTACGGCAGTGGCAGAGCTGCTGGAAAGGAGGAATGGTTTCCTCTGGATTCAGTGGCGAATTTCTTCATTTTGTGCCTGCAGTACAGTTTTTCACTCCCTTTTTTAAAAATGTATTTTATACCTGAAATGCTGTTTCCATGTATCCGTGGACGTGCCGTGTGTAAACAGCGTCCCGTTCGACTGAGATCAACAACAGCACTTAACCTCCGACAAGAAGTCAACAGCATGGTTTGAAAAGTACCCCACCTTTGATCAACTCATTTCTTAAATATCTGTACCTTGCATACATAAGAAAATTAAATTAAAATAAATATCACATTCACAGAGCTAGAAAAGAAAAAATATCAGGAAGGCAATAAAAGTTCGGAGGACAAATGAAAGACATGATGTGGGTGGAGATTCGGATTCCATCGTCCGTGTTGCACTGATCCATCTTTACACTTCATAAACACCTTTATTATGGTTCCCCTGGGTTATTCTCCCCCCTGCCGGCACATGAAGGCACAGAGGTGCGAGGCAAAGCGGCAGCGTTCGGAAAAAAAAACGCCGCTACATCGGACACGAGAAGTTAGAGGAGAGCGTTTGCTGATCTCGAGTCCGTCGCTCAGTCGTCTTTGTCGTGGTTGTGGCCGTTGCGGCGCTCGCGACAGACGCAGCAGCCTCTGCCTGGGTGGTCTTCAAAATTGAGGTGGTCCATGACAAAGCGAGGATGTTGCTCTATAAAATGATGAAATTCATCTGAAAGAAAGGGTGGAAAAAAGGACTATTATGACAGCCGTCAGTGGAATCATCTCTTATTTGAAATTCAAGAAGGCAAAGTGACGTCAACATGTTATTTGTCCTTTTGTTCACAGGCATTTGTTTTATTACCGTGACGATTCCACACCATAACTGAAACGTTTCACAACCTCCGTTCATCTAGATACTGCTCTTTACATTATGCGCAGATCGGCAACCTGCTGGACTGTTCTATGGTGAAAGTGGAAATCTCTTTAAAGGGCAATGGAGACGGAAAGAGTACACAGAGAAGCTTTTGACGGTTTCTAGAAAGAGACAGATGGTGGATGTAAAAGACAACAGACGGCGCTCATCCTCTTCAGTACCAAAAGATAAAAACCAAATGTGATGAGCGGTGGCGTAGAGGAATCGGGAGACACAGACAGATGCTGTTAATCATCTCCGCGGTGGTCTCACGTGAACCACGCTGCTGCAAATGAATCGGACAATTTTGTACTGACGTTAGGAATGCGGCACCGCCGCGACCCGGGGTCTTACCGTATGCGATCGTCCCTGTGTCGGGTCTGTCGAGCGATAAAAACACACCCGAGAGCTCCACCTCTTTCAATCCCAGCATGGTTTCCAAGATGGCGGCCAGGTCGTCCTCGCGGACGTCGCCGTCCTCTTCGGCCTCGTACATCTGCACAAGCGACACGTGTGCTTCAGAGCGACGATTTGAAAAACAAAACAAAATCAAACCTGATTCGAAAGGTGACGGCACTCACCTTGAAGGCCAGTTTGAGCGTCTCCATTGACCTCGATGGTCGATGAACCGTGGACAGAGCGATGACAAAGTGTCTGACGTCTATCTGTCCGTCTCCGCGCTGGGGACAAAACAATCTCAGTGAGCAGAGGTAGCGGAGGAAGGAATCTGATCACGTATGGAAATGTATATACAAAAAAAAAGACACAAAAGCATCATCAGCACTGAATTGAACTTGACTCTCAAGAAATGTACTTTTCTCTACTGGTTTTTTTCTACATCTGCTACATGTCGCATGTTGCAAATTGTCCACACGGGGGAGCTGATGAGTCATCGTCAGCCCAGCTCTACACATTACAGTTTTAATCGATTGCTAAACGACAGTGGGCACAACTGGAGACACATGTGCAAAAACTCTGACCACAGACTGAACAGCAGCAGTTCTTGTGGACAAGTTCGGGGGGTTTTTTCATTGCTTATTCACACACTTTTCCCATGGCTTCAACCACGAGCCGCAAAACGTGTCGGTGGCTGAGATGGGAATGCACTATTAGTGGTTTAGACCTTTGGGTGCTTCGAAACAGGGAAAGTGTCCTTGTTACGGTACGCTGCATTGAGAACGAGTACATAACATAGACATAATCTAAGAACGAGAGATTCACCGGAATGAAAATTGTTGGACAGTGACAATTTTTTTTTACTTTCCAGCAGACATTATACCAGCAAAGCACAATACAACTTAAAATACATAAATTAGAACAAAATAAAATATTTTTATGACAGTAAATTAAAATGCTTTTATTTTATTATAATTATTCTGTGTTTTAACTTATTCGGCCGAACAACGAAACTGCTTTTTTTCGGTGCATCCCTACTAAAAACCTCAGCATGTCACACAAAGGCACAGCACACGAATGAAAGAGCTTTACCAGAACTGTTTTGAGAGGTCAACGATACCATCAGCCCAAATACTTGAGCAATTATGAATATATGTATCCTCCCGCTACCTCCTCACTACTAAGGATTGAACTCTTACTGCCTATAAAGCTCATGTATTTGCTCAATCATATAGAAAATGAAGATGAATTTGTTGTTCAGAGGTATTAAATCTATTGTCGCAAATTTGCACGAGATAAGTAACAGTGCCGAGTCTATAGTTAATCTAAACTTTGATGTCATATAAAGATGTCACTGCCACATTGTGAGAACCGGTGCATACAGCTACAAATCAGACCTTTTAACTTGGACGAAACGGAGCACATCCTTGTTGCAATATTGTTTTGAACCCCTCATTCAATCACATTCTTAGCATCTGTTAATACACTCACCTATATTAAATTTGAAAATGAAAACTGCAACAGCTTGAATGAACGAATCCCCTGAGTGTTTACCTTGTCAAAGAGCCTGTGGACTTGTGCGAGTGTGTCTGTGACTGGCAGGTCGAGGAACTGGCCAAAGTCCTGTAAACCCAGCCGGTCTCCCTGCAGCTTCCCAGCTCTCTTGGCCTGCTCCTCCAGCACCTTGACTCTGGCTCCTGCTCTCAGCCTGGAACCGAACAGTGGAGCAGAAATTTAACAAAACGCAGCATATTGGTTAGTCACGTGGAAAACCACATGTGCTGCATTTATGGAAACAAGGTTTGTCACTTTCCAACCAAGTCCCAATATCTAAAAGTTTAACGCACGTGCTGTAAATATCTAAAAGAAAAGGTGTGAGTAGCATATTCATATTCTCTTGTCTGGTCAGGACTTTTGAGATATTCCTCCTCAATGTTTACCTGCTCAAAATGAGAAAAACACATGTGGGAGTATCAATGTATGTATCACTCATACGTTACCTTCTAACCAAATAATCACAGGATATGCTTATAGATATGATATTTTAATGCATTTCTTACATATTAAATCTGATTTTAGAGGATTAATAATGTGGCAGTTGTTTTTTGTGTGTTTTTTTTAGTCTTGGCACAACATTTGTGCTATATAACACCAAACTTTGGGTACGGTTGAATTGTCAAATTGAAGTGACCCGGACGAATTTGATCAGCAACCATGATTAGAGCTGTTCGGAAGGATCATCAATGCTTCCTTTCCTATCTCCTTTAGCATAGGGTACACTGGACCTTCCTATGCGAAAGGAAAGGAGATATAGACATCCCACAATTCATTGCGGCAGCGATATTTAACGTGACGCACCATGCACGAAACGTAAACGATTCACTCCGAAGGAGAAGTAGAAGAGTATGACTATGACCCAGAAGAGACGCACATCATCCTGTAAGTGACCGTTACATATGACTTGATGATTTGAATAATTTTCATCTGATGTCACACAGTGGTAAAACACACTGAAACATGCTGATGGAGCTCCTGCATTTTTTGTAGTCCAATCCTCGGAAATTTTGTAGTTCCACCACGGCAGACGCATCAACAACATCCGCCGTCGCGTGGTGACGTAGTTTAGTTAAAGTCTGATTCTCTGAGCAGCGCTGTCAGCTTTTCCTAAGTCACTAAATCAGTTCTCCTTTACACCTTTCTTTGACCTCATGATGTTTTCAACAGAGGTCAAGGAATAGTAGATAGGAATAGTAGCTATGAAGGACAATTCGAACCGCACACCTCTCCTCATTTGATTCGAACCGATTGGTTGGCCGTTAGTCTCCCTGTGTGTGTGTCTCTTCCGCCCCGCCATTAGGTGTCAGTGTCGGCCACACGTCCCCTGAAGTCTCGAATGAAACCCACGTCCCTTCACCCAGTCCGACCAGTCAATCCAGTCTCCGTCCACTTACCCCAGGCGGCACACCAGCTGGTTAAACTCCAGGAGGCTGCTGTAGTCCTGAATGCGCAGCGGGCCCTCTGACAGGCTGATCTCACGGTCATCGAAGGACAGGTCTGTGAGGGGCAGCTCCAGCGCCCTATCAGGAGCGAGGGGACAGTGGATGAGCACCCCAAATTGATGTCGGGCAGTTGCTGATCATACAGTAACGCAAACGCACACACTTACTTGGCCATGAGCCTTCTGACGTTATTTGCAAACAGGGCAGGGTTTTCCTTCTCCTCGTCTGATGGAGTGTATATAGGCAAATACTAGGGAGAAAGAATGTCAACTTAATCACGTTGCCCTGTCATGAAACAGTGTGCTGATCTGCTGCATAATGTTTTTTTTTTTTTTTAACTCGGGTTGAAATTTCTTCTATCTGGAAAGAAGCACAAAATAAAGTTTGGCCTGCTTCTGACTTACTGTACCACTCACCTCGATCTCCATGGAGTTATGAGGTTGGCACAGAGTGAGCCATAGGATCTTGAACCTGGAAACATGTGAGAGTTGGCTTTATCCATGGATGGCGACAAAGGATCGGGAAGAGAGAAATACCGTGATGGATGGTGACAAGACTGAACAGATTTTACTGCAGATATAATGTTTTCTCCCACAGCATGTTGCCACGCCCCGTTTTAATGAAAAGCAGGTCACTGGTGTTTTAACTACATACTCAAGCAGCAGACGTTGTGTGTGCATGCAAGTGTGTCGGGGTACGACAGAAAATCAGAGGCACTCACGCTCCGGGACCTCGCCACGTCCATGTAAAAGTATCCTGTGGAGAGGAAGGAAGAAAGGGCTCAGGACAAATACAGAAACGGCTCATAACATCCCTCACCTGCGGGTCGACCAGATGCTGACCTCCCTGAGGTTTGTCTCAGATGGTTGTGTGTGTGTACGTGTGTGCATTGACGGTGACCAAAGTAAACCTTGGAGTCACTTCAATGCACAAATACTGTGAATCTGACGCTTTTTCTTTTCCTGGTTACAGAACTTCTGCCCACATCTTCTCAGATTCTCCTATTCATGATTAAAGTGAAACGAGATGGGTACTGCAGATTAATGGTGCGTATGCGTGCGTGCATATGTGTGTGTGTGTGTGTGTAAAACTGCATTACAACACATAAGCACCACTTTAAGAAAAAAAGTCTCTGCAAACAAATGAGAATATAGTGTGATGAACGAAAACTAACCGGGACATAAGAAATATGTATTTAGTAACTTGCAGTAAACTTAACATTGACCGCAAGAGTGTGAACTATATGCATATTTATATTGAAATAGCACACATATGCAAAAAAATAATTCAATGATCACTTGGGAGGAAAAAGATCTGCTGTTAGTTTTCGAATTTGCCACCATGGGTGCTTGGCAAAGGACGACCAAACTGTCACGGTTTACCCGTCAGTCCATGTGTCTTTATATTTCCCCTCATCTGTTTGTTCATAGTGTTAGTATAATAAGGGCAAAGCAACGGGAACATGAAATCACCTTATGCTTCAACCAAACAGCATGTGTGAACACAGCCTAGGTGTGGTAAAACAGCGCAGCCGATGCATACGAGACATCTGGGCGCTTTCTGGCTGCTGCCGTCAGCTTCGCTTCACACTTGGCACTGCACAGTCACTGATTCGGGAGGTGAAGACAGCCAATTATGTTTTCATTTGGCTCCGCAACAATCAGTATTCTGTGTAATAATTTTTTAACACATTTTGTGGCTTGTCGCGGTTTGTTTTCCATTTCCATTTCCTGTTGCAGCCAGCTCTGGGAACAGATGGAAATAGATGCAATGGAAAACATGTCTGGTGGTGAGGAAATAGAGATTCCGGAGAGGAAAATAGACGAATTGAGGACAGGTCACCGCGTTGGTTCCGTTTTATTCAGGTTTCCGTTGCCTCACTTAACTGCCTTGTAGTGCCACGTCGTCACTAAAGTCATCACAGTGGCTAAACTCAGCGCGAGGGGAAACGGCGACAAAAGCTTTCAAGGAAACAAAGAAAAAGTAGGTAATAGGAACTACATAATTCAGGGGGAAAGCAGGGAGAAGTGCAGAGAGAGAGACATGACACCTCTCTGTGTGTGTGCGTGCGTTCGTGTGTGTGTGTGTGTGCATGTGCATGCGCGCGCGTGTGTGTGTAAAGAAAGACAGAGAAAGAGGAGAATGAAATATCATCCCACTAGAACATGAAGTCATTCAACACGAGAGACACGCATACTGACGCGAGAAACCGTGACATCACAGGTGTGTGTCAG